>NC_092338.1:111113750-111420000 GCF_046630445.1 Rutidosis leptorrhynchoides
ACTATCCCATATTACAAATCTTGTTCATTCGCTCGCTCCAACCGCCAATCATCCCGGTGTACTAGCAGAAGTTAACGAACTTCGCGCTCACGTGACGGCTTTGGAGAACATGGTGCGAAGGTTGCAAACACCAGCAGCAGCACCAGCAGTATAATCAGCACCACCATCAATAAAATCAACAATACCATCATCACCACTAACAAACAACATCCGCATCACACGTCTCGACATCATAATCTGTCCCACAAACATCAACATCATACGCACCATAGATACCAAGGAGTACCAACAATAATGAACGATGAAGTATTGATCCATAACTTCATTGATATTCTGCGAAGAATATGTGGTTTCAAAAAGTTTTAGAGATTTCTTATTCTAGCTCAAACCGAAAAGCAAATGAGATTAATATCATATTAACTCATTAAATTCATGATTTCATCTGAAGAAAATATATATGTATATATGTTTTCATAAAGATTGTAATTAAAAGTTCTTTTGTACAAAATATTAATGGTGAAATTTTTTTTAGCGGGTAGGTAATACCCGAGGAATAATTAGAGTTCATCTTAATAAGTTACATTGTACATTCGTCGAAGTTGATTCAACAGTCATTTACTATCCTACTTACAACCACCGATATACGTATCCGTTCACCGCAGAATAACCATTTTCATTCAATTTCACATTTGGATTTTAACTTCCCAGAATCCAACAAGTGGCATATGAAGAAAACATATGACAAAATAAAATCTGTTAGAAACAAACAAATTAACTATGAAAAATTTTGTTAAGAATCCACGCTAACTGTTCCTAACTAACTGATTACATTTTATTTATCGCAGTTTATTTATCGCAATTTAATTATCGCACTTTTATTTATCGTCATTTAATTTCTGTAATTATTTTACGCACTTTAAATATCGGAACACTTATACAATGTTTTGACATATCATATCGACGCATCTATATATATTATTTGGAATCACCATAGACACTCTATATGCAGTAATGATCGAGTTCTCTATACAGGGTTGAGGTTGATTCTACAATAATATATATAGTTTGAGTTGTGATCGAGTCTGAGAGGTATACGGGTCACGACACATATTAATTAATTCGTATATTATATATTAAACTATATATGAATTATTGGACTGTTACTGTGGACTATCGACTGTGGACTAATGACATTGGACAATTAAAATGAATTAAAATATTGATTATAACATATGAAACTAAACATTTCTTCAAGATTGCCACTTGATTTCATCTTAAACCTCATTGTATCTCGACGATTACAATCAGCGTTCAAATCTATCATGATTCTTAAAAACACCTCAATCGAGAGGATAAACCAACCGCACTTCATCTACAGAAGAAAAGATTGATACATATAGTTATGCACCTGAAAAACCCTCAGAAACTGAGTAAACGTTTGACACGTATCTGTTCTAGTTCCTTTGACATTGTTATTACCGAAGATCGTTTTGCAATCCCTTTCCAAAGTAGCTAATTTTGTCACAGCTCTAGCAAGTCAATTCTGACTTTTTATCCGAAACAACTTTATTATAACCGCGATATATATGCGTACTCTTTATTGTTACTGGGGAACCTTTTATATTCCACAATATTACCATCAGCGATTAATCATTCTAAAAAACACAATTCTCCTGAAACTACCTCGGTTTGATAACCGATGACCCAGATCAGTTAACTTTGAAAATGCTGACGAAGCAGCATGTTGTAGATGATCTTAATGGCCAAAAGTTTGATGATAAAGAAAGGAGTGTTAGGAACGCTCGATAGAAAATTTAGTACCGAAAAGCGGATTATGTGAAACTATGAAGAAAGCCGTGGATAAATCACAAAGAATAAGTTTGCCTTTAAAGAATCCAAATGATTCTGTGCCTGCTGAAATCGTTAGCAAACATCTTATTTCTCATTCTAAACCTTCACAGACAAATCTTCTTCATCATCCATTAATATTAGAAATTCTAAGATATTCTCGTATGTTCTATTATAAATATCCTCCATATTTCTGGCGATATTTTCACAACTATTCTTATCTGAGATCATTTATCTCTCCGTAATATCTGCAACATAAAAGAAGCTGTGTTAGTTTCTAAATTCTGAAACCTTCGAGTTTAAAATATGAATGTTTTGAAGTAGTGTTGGGAACTGAAGCATGGATTAGTATATAATATAATGACACTTGATCAACGTCATTATATTACAGTAAGTCATGCTGAGTTTTTAATGAAGCATGATGATTCACAGTACCGTCATCATGTGCCATTTACACGACTCTTACATTCTATCTAATCTCTAAACATATCAAGAGAATATTTTTCTGGATGACTCGGTCTTCTCCAGGGTATTCTGGTAATTTAACAAATCAAAATCGTTCTATTACCATTTTCTTCTTAGAGCATTAGCTATGTTCATTCTGAATTTCATATCTACGAATTCCGGACCATTACTCGCTTGACTCGAAGTCGGGAAGAGAAAACGAAAGCATGAAGCTCCGAAAAATAATGAAGAATATAAACTTCGATAATAACCCCGAAATTACAAACCGTGTATATCGATGCAGATAGCAATATAGAGACACGGGAGAATTAGAAACACTATAAACACAAGAGTATAGTTGAAGTAAATAGATTCTTCTGGTGGTAGATGAAAAAGAAGAATGACAGATATAAAAGTTAGGAGTATATCAAGAATCAGGACTGGATGGAGCATATTGATGAATGCTTTAAAGTAAGAATTAAGAGAGAAAGAATAGAAGGTGTGAGTCGTGGAAAATAAGGAAACGAAGGGGTGAATTTATAGTGAAATATCCGACAAAGAAATCGAAACAGATTATTGCATATAATCAAAAAAGATCCTGGTTTCCTTAATCACCAAAGAACCAAATCTTATTACCTAAGATTCTCTTTAAATCCCTTAAATCCCGGAAATCAATCATAACTACGTCATCGGTTAAGACGAATATATTTTACTCATCTCACTCTTTTACGATAGTCTCATTTATATTCTTCGCATAATCGAATCGTTTTATCTACATTACTCTATGATGATAAAACTCCATTATCACCTTATATTTGTCATGAAAACCTTCTTATTGTTATCCATAACAACCTCTATCAAATTTCGGGGACGAAATTTCTTTAACGGGTAGGTACTGTAATGACCCGGAATTTTCCGACCAAATTATACTTATGAGATTAATATTTACATAATTTAAACCATACCAACATGATAAGCAATCCAAATTGTTGAGACTTGTGTTTTTGAAAAGAGTTTTACACAACGTTTGACCGTCCAATATGACCGATGATATCACGAACTATATAACATACGATAATTATATGTTTATGTATATATATGTATTTATATATATTTAACATGATCTAAGGATGGTTTAACATCTCATTGTGTACTAATGACAATGAGTTATAAGTATATTTTGAAACTACTAACTTAAGTTTTCAAAACGATAACTATACGTAACATTCTTTGATATATATACTTATAATCTATAATGCTTATACATGTATCGTATATATAATGTATTTAATCACTTTCTAAGGACTTAAATACATAAAACAATATAAGTATATTCACAAAAGATAGCTATATTTGAATTCTCGTTCCGTTTTCTCAAGATTTCTATACGTATATCTAGGGTATATGTACCCGTATCATACCCAGCTTCTATACGTATTTACTATTGGTATATACACATCAAATCAACATCCTAATCAACATTATTACTGCCCTAGATATGAGGTAACTAGAATTTGTCAAGTAGTATGAATTATTAGTAAGAAAACAAAATTAGGAATCCTTTTCTTTCTTTATAAACTAAAAACATTTTTATAAATGAACACCATTTCTTCACTCCATTTTCTCATACCTACACCCTCATTTCTCTCTCAAAATACTCCTAACTTCATACTTGATCATCTCCAAACATTTTCTCCATCATTTAGCTTCAATTACAAGCCTTAAACACCATAAGAAAACTCTTTCAAGAACATATCAAAATAACCACCCATTTGAAGAAGTTTACTTCCAACCTTTTGATCTAACTCCACCACTCTTTGATTCCAAGATTATTTCTTATCTTTTGCAGTAACTTTTCCCAAGTAACTTGAGGTAGTAACCTTGTTCATAATCTTATTCAATTCATATTTATATAGCTATCTTATTTTGTGGTATAAAATTTTAACAACAAGAACATAGTTTGAATGATTTCAAACTTGTTCGCAAACTAAATAGATCCTTCTAACTTGACTTTTAAAACACTTCAAGACCTGTAATATATCATAATGATATGCTAACCTAACAAGATATAACTTGGTTTTACAAATAACATCTTAAAAACTGAATCTACGTCGTCGGAGTGCAACCGGGGGCTGTTTTGGGTTGGATAATTAAAAACCATCTTGAACTTTGAATTAGAAGTTCATATTCTGGAAAAATGATATTTCTTATGAATATGTTAACACATAAAAATTTCATGGTTTAACTCAAAGTGTAAGTATTTTTAGAAAAATGATCATTAAATGTTGTTTTTATGATGGACAATGATCACTTTCATAAGTTTCACCAACGTTTGACCTATAACCTATGATTTCAAATACAAACTAAGGTATTTTCAGTTCATATTCTTAAAATTTGACTCGATCCAAGGAAGTGGCAAGTTGAACCAACAAAAACGGAGTTGTAATGAAGAAACTACGACTAAAACAAGATTGGGTATCCGAAGCTAGTTTAGCTACGAAAATATTTGGAGAAAAAGTAAATTAATCATATCTTTTCTAATTAATATGATATTTTATATATAATTGCTTATGATTTGATTTTATATATTTCAGGACCACCCGTAAACAACACGAGAAGATTAATCATAAGACCTCATGATTGTACGCAACACGTCATTTGACAACACGGTACTTTATGTACGCAACACGTCATTTGACAACATGGTACCATGGGTCAAGATTAATTCTGATCAATACGAATACGATGGGGTCTTTATTTATTTTATTTAAGCAACTAATTGTGGACCACTAACATCGGACTGCTAACTACGGACTAAGAAAATATTAAAAGTATTAAAAGTATATATATATATATGTAACGATTACTTAAAAAGAAAATATGTTGATATATTATATATATGGTTAGGTTCGTGATATCTATCGGAGACCAAGTCGAATTAAATACCTTCAAGGCAAAAGTGAGTTTCATTTGCTCCCTTTTTAATTGCTTTTGCAATATATATTTTTGGGCTGAGAATACATGCGCTGCTTTTATAAATGTTTACAAAATAGACACAAGTAATTAAAAATACATTCTACGTTGAGTTGTACCACTGGCATATTTCCCTGTAGCTTGGTAACTAATATTTACATGGGTATTGTAAACGCGAATCCTGTTGATAGATCTATTTGGCCTGACAACCCCAACCGGACTGGACGACCAGTATTCAACGGTTGCACAGTACTTCGTTTTGTAGGCTACACTTGGTACAGTGTAGTGAGATTTCATAATAAAGGGAATATGCGACGTTGATTAAATGTTAAGTATGGTTACCAAGTGCTCAACCACTTAGAATGCTTTACATACACTTGCGAGTGTATTATGTTTATTATTATGAAATCTTGTGGTCTATTAACATATTGAAATGATTGTTATGATAAACCTATGAACTCACCAACCTTTTGGTTGACACTTTAAAGCATGTTTATTCTCAGGTACGAATTAAGTCTACTGCTGTGCATTTGCTCAATATAAGGACATTACTTGGAGCCGATCATCGCAATGGGACCAAATGTTGATGACTTCGTCCAGGTGGATTAGGACGGGTCCTTTCAGACAGATTACGGGTCCGGAGATAATACAAGAAACTACCGAGAAAATCATCCAAATTCAACAAAGATTGAAAACCGCCCAGAGTCGACAAAAGAGCTACGCAGACAGTAAAAGAAAAGATATAGAGTTTGAAATTAGAGAAATGGTCATGCTTAAGGTTTCACCTTGGAAAGGCGTAGTTCGATTTGGTAAACGGGGGAAACTAAATCCAAGGTACATTGGACCATTCAAGATTATAGATCGTGTCGGACCAGTAGCTTACCAACTGGAGCTACCTCAACAACTCGCGGCTGTACATAACACTTTCCACGTCTCAAATTTGAAGAAATGTTTTGCTAAAGAAGATCTCACTATTCCGTTGGATGAAATCCAAATCAATGAAAAACTTCAATTCATTGAAGAACACGTCGAAATAATGGATCGTGAGGTTAAGAGACTTAAACAAAACAAGATACCGATTGTTAAGTTTCGATGGAATGCTCATAGAGGACCCGAGTTCACCTGGGAGCGTGAAGATCAGATGAAGAAGAAATACCCGCATTTATTTCCAGAAGATACGTCAACACCTCCAACTGCTTGAAATTTATTTAACGGGTAGGTACTGTAGTGACCCGAACTTTTCCATGTTTATATATATATTAAATGAAATTGTTATTTACATGATTAAGTGTTTCCAACATGTTAAGCAATCAAACTTGTTAAGACTTGATTAATTGAAATAGGTTTCATATAGACAATTGACCACCCAAGTTGACCGGTGATTCACGAACGTTAAAACTTGTAAAAACTATACGATGACATATATATGGTTATATATATAGTTAACATGATTTTATTATAAGTATGTATCTCATTAGGTATTTTAACAATGAGTTATATACATAAAAATGAGACTATTAATTTAAGAAACTCGAAAACGATATATATAACGATTATCGTTATAACAACGTCTTACTAGGTACATATGAATCATATTAAGATATTGATACACTTGGTTAATTATTTTAAATGATAAGTAAATATATTATTAAGTGTATTAACAATGAAATACATATGTAAAAATAAGACTACTAACTTAATGATTTCGAAACTAGACATATATGTAACGATTATCGTTGTAACGGCATTTAACTGTATATATATCATACTAAGATATATTATATATCATAATATCATGATAATATAACAATTTAACATCTCATTTGTTATAATAAACAATGGGTTACAAACATTCAACAAGATCGTTAACCTAAAGGTTTCAAAACAACATTTACATGTAACGACTAACGATGACTTAACGACTCAGTTAAAATGTATATACATGTAGTGTTTTAATATGTATTCATACACTTTTGAAAGACTTCAAGACACTTATCAAAATACTTCTACTTAACAAAAATGCTTACAATTACATCCTCGTTCAGTTTCATCAACAATTCTACTCGTATGCACCCGTATTCGTACTCGTATAATACACAGCTTTTAGATGTATGTACTATTGGTATATACACTCCAATGATCAGCTCTTAGCAGCCCATGTGAGTCACCTAACATATGTGGGAATCATCATTTGGCAACTAGCATGAAATTTCTCATAAAATTACAAAAATATGAGTAATCATTCATGACTTATTTACATGAAAACAAAATTACATATCCTTTATATCTAATCCATACACCAACGACCAAAAACACCTACAAACACTTTCATTCTTCAATTTTCTTCATCTAATTGATCTCTCTCAAGTTCTATCTTCAAGTTCTAAGTGTTCTTCATAAATTCCAAAAGTTCTAGTTTCATGAAATCAAGAATACTTCCAAGATTGCAAGTTTACTTCCAAGTTTTCTAAATCCATTCCAAGTAATCATCCAAGATCAAGAAACCTTTGTTACTTACAGTAGGTTGTCTTTCTAATACAAGGTAATACTCATATTCAAACTTGATTCAATTTCTATAACTATAACAATCTTATTTCGAGTGGAAATCTTACTTGAAATTGTTTTCGTGTCATGATTCTGCTTCAAGAACTTTCAAGCCATCCAAGGTTCCTTTGAAGCTAGATCTATTTTTCTCATTTCCAGTAGGTTTATCCATGGAACTTGAGGTAGTAATGATGTTCATAACATCATTCGATTCATACATATAAAGCTATCTTATTCGAAGGTTTAAACTTGTAATCACTAGAACATAGTTTAGTTAATTCTAAACTTGTTCGCAAATAAAAGTTAATCCTTCTAACTTGACTTTTAAAATCAACTAAACACATGTTCTATATCTATATGATATGCTAACTTAATGATTTAAAACCTGGAAACACGAAAAACACCGTAAAACCGGATTTACGCCGTCGTAGTAACACCGCGTCTGTTTTGGGTTAGTTAATTAAAAACTATGATAAACTTTGATTTAAAAGTTGTTATTCTAAAAAAATGATTTTTATTATGAACATGAAACTGTATCCAAAAATTATGGTTAAAATCAAAGTGGAAGTATGTTTTCTAAAATGGTCATCTAGACGTCGTTCTTTCGACTGAAATGACTACCTTTACAAAAACGACTTGTAACTTATTTTTCCGACTATAAACCTGCTGGGATTTAACAAGTTTCATAATACTTATAATCATTCAAGAAATAAGATTTGCGGAAGCGTATAAATTACCATTTTAAAACTTATAAATCTTTAAACATTTAAAGTTAAATCCCAAATAGGATCAAGTTGTGAAACATACTTACAAACTAAGAGTGGGTTTAGAGATTATACCTCCTCAAGCTAGTTGAGGGTTGTTTTCAAAGTTGCAAGATGATGATGAAGATGATGATGAATGCAAGCCTCAAAGTGATGAAACCTCAAGAGATTATACCCCAAACTTGACACCAACACCTTGTACAATGGTTAGGATTTATTGAAACTTGAAAATAAGCTTCCAAATAAGCTCAAGAACTCCCTCTTGGACAGCAGAAAAATCAGCCAGAATTCAGCAAAAGGAGCTGAATTTCACTTGCTATTTTTTGTGTATTTTATGTATCACTTGAGTCAAGCCTTGGTAAACTAGTTAGGCATGTTCCTTAGGAGTTGTGTCAACTTTAAAGTAACCAAAATAAGCATGGGGTGTCTCCTTGGAGTCCCAAAATCTGCACACTTATAATGTTTAATAATAATACTTGTAAGTTTATAAAAGTTTATAAACTTGTTATAAACTTATGTATTATTTTGTTACTTATATATTTTATAAAACCTTTTATAAAATATAACACAATATAATCATTTAAACCCATAAACAATTATATATAAATTATCCAAATAATTTATCTCAAGTGATAATATTTTAGAAACCCGATTTTCTAAAATCCAAGTGTCGCGTATTTGTTTAATGATCCAATCATTAAGATCAAATACGTATAAGGTGTCGGTAAGCTTGTTATTGGGTATGACCCGACTTGTATCAAAACATATTAGCCACGTTAATTTGATATGTCTCTCGGGTATACGAAAAACCTTCAATCTCCCACCTGCACGAGAAACATAAGAAATTAATGCAAGTGACGGATACCACCTAACTACCGTCCATCACCCCCAATATGTTATGACTTAGTGCCATTCAATAACATCATCCCTTTCGAGTTCCCATCTCGAATATGAATAGGTGAATCTTTTCATTATATCCTTTCATCCTAAATGTCATGTTAAATCTAAGAGACATAGAGTGATCACTCTCTTCTAGATTTAACTTTATCAGGCCTTAGACATCTGACTCTCAACGAATAAGAGGGACAAATTCCATCTTGACTACATATGTCCTAGATATACACTATGCATTATACCTGAGCTCTTCCTTATGAACTACCATATTTCAGAATAGCGAAGGAAAGAATCAAGGCACAATACTTAGTGAATATCCGAACCCAATATGTATCTCAGGTCAGAGGATACGATGATATTCGCCTTTACTCAAGATTACATGTGATCAACCACAAAGGCTCCATTTAGTGAATCTTGAGGGCGGGTCTTCCAATATTTGTATCCCACAAATATCTATGAACCTTGGTTGCAACCTTACCCCACATTCACTCCGTGAATGTATACCAATCCAAGTTCACAATAGTCTAAACCTCACACTTGTTCCCACAAATGTGATCGACTACGGAATTTAGAATAATTACTTATTCATGGATAAAATATGCAAAATAGGAACATAACTCAAAATAAATTAATACCATAATTATATTAATGAGTTTGAACAATTTCTTTCCATTACAATACTTAAAACAGATCATGACCAATCACTAGAATATCGAAGCCCTAATGCACTAACATGCCCTTGATGTTTTGCACCATGTAAGAGTTTCGTGAGTGGATCCGCTATATTAAGATCTGTGTGAACTTTGCGAATACATATCTTTCCCTTTTCAACTTCATCCCTTATGTAGTTGAATCTCCGCTCAATGTGACGGGTCTTTTGGTGAGCACGAGGTTCCTTGATTTGAGCAATCGCACCCTCGTTGTCACAAAAGATCTCAAGAGGGTCCTGAATGGAAGGGACTACTCCTAAGTCATCGATGAATTTCTTCATCCATGCAGCTTCTTGCGCTGCCAATGAGGTGGCAATGTACTCCGAATCTGTAGTGGATAATGCAACAACATCCTATTTTGAACTCTTCCAAGAGACCGCACCTCCATTTAAAGTGAAGACATAACCAGATTGTGATCGAGAATCATCTCGATCAGTTTGGAAACTCGCGTTCACGTAACCTTTTACAGCGAGTTCCTCCTCACCAGACCCATATATTAGAAACATATCCTTAGTCCTCCTAAGGTATTTCAATATACTTTTAACAGCAATCCAATGACTGTTTCCTGGGTTATTCTGGTATCTACTTGTCAAGCTTAGAGCGCATGAAATATCCGGTCTAGTGCATATCATTGCATACATGATTGACCCAATAGCAGACGCATATGGGACATTCTTCATTCTTTCCTGTTCATCTTTCGTGGTGGGGCACTGAGATGAACTAAGGAGCGTTCCTCTTTGAATAGGTACCAAACCTTTCTTAGAGTTCTCCATCTTGAACCTTTTCAAGACCTTTTCAATGTATGCACTTTGATTCAAACCTATCAGTTTCTTGGATCTATCCCTGTAGATCCCAATCCCCAAAACGTATTGTGCTTCTCCAAGATCCTTAATGGAGAAGCATTTACTTAGCCAAGTTTTAACACCTTGCATTGCCGGAATATCGTTTCCAAATAATAATATATCATCTACATATAGTACAAGGAACATGATAGTGCTCCTACTAGCTTTCTTGTATACACAAGCTTCATCACCATTTTTAATGAGGCCAAATTTCTTGGCCTCCTTATTAAATCGATGATTCCACATTCTAGATGCTTGTTTCAATCTGTAGATTGACTTCTTTAACTTGCATACCTTTTTAGGATATTTTGGATCAACAAAACCTTCAGGCTGAACCATATAGACATCTTCCTCAAGATGTCCATTTAGGAAAGCGGACTTGACATCCATTTGCCATATTTCATAATCATAATGAGCAGCAATGGCAAGTAATATCCTAATAGACTTTAGCATTGCCACAGGAGAAAAAGTTTCATCATAGTCAACCCCTTGAGTTTGAGTGAAACCTTTTGCTACAAGTCTAGCTTTATATGTATCCAAGTTTCCATGTATGTCGGTTTTTATTTTGAAAAGCCATTTACAATCAACTAGCCTTGAGCCAGAAAGTTGTGTAACAAGTTCCCAAACTTGGTTGTCATACATGGATTGCATCTCAGCGTTCATGGCTTCCTGCCATTTATCTTTATCAATCCTTGATAAAGCATCTTGGTAGTTTATTGGTTCATCCAAATCAACCACATAGCAACCATCCATGAGAAACCCATATCTCTCAGGAGGATTACTAATCCTACCAGATCTGCGAACGTCTTGTGTATTTTGATCATACATTTGATCACTCTCAACATTTTCATGTTGAGTGCTAGTGTCAACCAATTGTGTATCATCTACTTGATCTTGAACCTCTTCAAGATCTATCTTCCTTTCACTATTTCCTTCCATTAGGAACATAGTTTCAAGGAATTCAGCCTTTCGAGCAACAAATACATTCTGCTCAGATGGATCATAGAAATAATATCCCATATCATCCTTGGGATATCCTATGAAGATACACTTCGTGGATCGAGCATTCAACTTATTAGGGACGTAACGCTTAGCTCACATCCCCATACCTTTAAGTATGATAGAGATGGAGGTTTTCCAAACCACATCTCATGAGGAGTTCGTTCCACTTTCTTGGTTGGGGCCATATTTAAAATACGAGCCGCGGAGCATAGACAATAACTCCAAAATGATAGAGGCAACGAGCTTCTAGCCATCATAGATCGAACCATATCCATTAGGGTTCGGTTCCTCCTTTCAGAAACTCCATTAAGTTGGGGTGTTCCAGGAGGAGTGACTTGCGAGATAATCCCACAACTTTTAAGATGATCTTGGAAAGCATCGCTTAGGTATTCACCTCCTCTATCGGTACGAAGTACCTTGATTGTCTTATTGAGTTGATTTTGTACTTCGTTTTGATATTCCTTGAATGCTTCAAAAGTTTCGTCCTTGTGTCTTAATAAGTAGACATATCCGAAACGACTAAAGTCATCAATGAAAGTAACGAAGTATCTTTCACCATTCCTAGTTATGGGCTTAAAGGGTCCACATACATCCGAGTGTATTAATCCCAATAAGTCCTTAGCCCTTTCATAGGTCCCTTTGAAAGGTGCTTTAGTCATTTTGCCTTGTAAACAAGATTCACATACATCAAACGAGTCTAGTTCATTTGATTTCTAAAGGCCATTCTTTTGAAGTGTATGCATTCGATTCTTGTTTATGTAACCAAGGCGACAATGCCATAAGTAGGAATCACTCAAATCCCTTTTGAGTTTCTTGGTGTTTGCATGGTAAATTGAGCTATTGTATGATGTGTCATCATGAACCAATTCATAAATACCATTCGAAGGTGAAGCCTTAAAATAGAACATATTATCTAAAGAAACATGGATATCATCATTAATAAAATTAAGATTAAAACCATATTGTTTCAAACGGGATACAGAAATAATGTTTCGAGATAAATCGGGTGTATACAAAACATTTTTCAAAATAAGCTCCAAACCACTTGGAAGCTTTAAAATAAAGTCTCCATGAGCTTTCACTTGCACCCTTGCTCCATTTCCCATGAAGAGACTTGTTGTTCCCGCATCTTGATTACTTCTTTTGAACCCCTGCAAAGAATTGCAAATATGAGTTCCACATCCTGTGTCTAATACCCATGTATTAGAAGAAGTAATACTAAGCTCAATATATACCATATATACATTACCTGAGGTTTGCCCTGCATCCCTCTTTTCCTTCAACTCCTTTAGGTAGACCGGGCAGTTGTGTTTCCAGTGACCCATCTCACCGCAACCAAAGCACGGATCTTCCTTGGGATTAGCTTTACCAGCAACCTTTTGCTTCTTATTGTTGTTGGTTGGGGTAACCATCTTCCCTTTTCCCTTGCCTTTGCCTTGGTAGGCGGGTCCCTTCCTCTTAACCGCCTTTGGCTTAGAAGTGTTATTGTTTTTGGACCCGCCTTCATTGATCGTAAACACGGGTGAAGCCCTTTTACCCATGCTTTCTTTTGCCGTCTTAAGCATGGCATGTAATTCGCCAATGCTTTTATCCCAACCATTCATATTGTAATTCATTACAAATGTGTCAAACTTTTTTGACAATGAGTTGAGAATGAGGTCCGTTGCTAATTCATTAGACACGTTGCAATTTAGACGGTTCGCTCGATCAATAAGGCTTTTCATCTTAAGGACATAAGATGAAACGGATTGGAAGTCGTCCATCCGACATGCATGAAACGCTCGAACCGTTTCGAAGCGCTCGACACGAGCTTGTTGAAGGAACATCTCCTTCAATTGTGTGATCATGTCATATGCACTATGATGCTCAAAATCCTTTTGGAGTTCGGGTATCATAGTCCCAAGCATGAGGCAAGAAACTTGCAACGAATCGGTGCAATATTTCTCCCAATAAGCCATGCCTTCCGTGTCATCCTCGTCCGGTTGATCGGGAATGGGGTCTTCCAACACATACGCCCTGTCCTCTAGTTTGAGGACAATTCTTAGATTGCGGAACCAATCCATGAAGTTCGTATGGTTGAGTTTTTCCTTTTCGAGGATTGACCTCAATGATAGGTTGTTAAAGTTTATTGGTGCGTACAGAATGTTGTTGTTATTGGCGGCCATCTACAAAATTTAACAAAGTTGTTTAAGTATCAATTTTAATTTAATGATCAATACCCTTTAAATCCAATTGATATTTATTAAATTTTAGAATCCAACGGTAAACCAAATTTCGGTTAGGTGACCTTTATCCCGTCATTTGATTTAGCTAGGTAGTCATTATATGACAATTGCAATCCTTTTACAACTTCTAAGTTATGGGATCATGCAATCCTTTTGCATGGCATATTTATCCCATCAACGCTTATTTGTTCCTCATGCTTCGGTGACCCTAAGTTCATGATTTCCAAATAAAGTCGTCCTACTTGTGTAAACGTGTAAACTTAACATACAAGTGGTTATGTGACCTTTATCCCACAAGCATGCGAAATTCACCTTAATCATATTAGTTTGCTCATAACGGTTAGGTGACCTTTATCCCATTGTGAGTTCCCTAATATTTTTAAGTGTTACACAAAAGGATGGCGTTTAACTTGTTTGCCTTGTTAATAAGGGATTTTAAGTTTTCATTAATTCTAGTTTGAGAAAACTTTTATGCCATACACCAACATGCATTTAGTGTATGGTTCATTTGAAATCCATTTTCATGTCTATAAACCATTTTATATATATGATCCTAATCATGTTCTTAATAACCGTTTATTAATGTCCTTTTAGCCATTTTTAATTTAACCAATTAAATTGTCGTTTTGCATGTCGTTAATTAATGTATAATTTAACCAATTAAATTGCTATTTTGCTTGTTGTTAACTTGTGTAATTAACTTGTAGCATACAAACATACAATCCACAATCATACAATAAACAACCATGCATGCAAAACAAATATGTTCACAATCAAGCCATTTTGGTAGACATTTGTTTAGCCGAAAACAAATGCCACCGGATAAGGGGTTATAACACAAAGTAGGAGATTTTAAATCTCCCACTTAATCTTGCATCCAAATGCTTCTTCTTGTGTTCTTCAAGTCTTCATCATCTTCATCTTTTTACAAAATATATCCTAATACATTTTGTCTAAAAAAAGTGAAATTACAACGTAATCTATTTTACATACCAAATATAAAATAAATTACATAACCAAAATAATATTATTACATACCAAATGAATAAATATTAAATCAACCAAACATGCAACCAAACACAAGGTCAAGGCTTAGATTGTGAACATCATCAACATAAGTGATAGGCAATACAGAATCACAAGTGATTGGAAATACAGAATCACAAGTGATCTGCAACACAGAATCACAAGTGATTGGCAATACAGAATCACAAGTGATCGGCAACACAGAATCACAAGTGATTGGCAACACAGAATCACAAGTGATCGGCAACACAGAATCACAAGTGATTGGTAACACAGAATCACAAGTGATTGGCAACACAGAATGCAGAATCACAAGTGATTTTGGCCAAAATGACAAACCACTCAAAACCTAAAATTTTACATTCTACTTCATTCATGTTCATAGAATGCAAAATTATAGTGGGTTTAATAACCATCTCGAAGCATATTTCAACAACTTCGGCTCTAGATACCATTGTTGGGATTTAACAAGTTTCATAATACTTATAATCATTCAAGAAATAAGATTTGCGGAAGCGTATAAATTACCATTTTAAAACTTATAAATCTTTAAACATTTAAAGTTAAATCCCAAATAGGATCAAGTTGTGAAACATACTTACAAACTAAGAGTGGGTTTAGAGATTATACCTCCTCAAGCTAGTTGAAGGTTGTTTTCAAAGTTGCAAGATGATGATGAAGATGATGATGAATGCAAGCCTCAAAGTGATGAAACCTCAAGAGATTATACCCTAAACTTGACACCAACACCTTGTACAATGGTTAGGATTTATTGACACTTGAAAATAAGCTTCCAAATAAGCTCAAGAACTCCCTCTTGGACAGCAAAAAAATCAGCCAGAATTCAGCAAAAGGAGCTGAATTTCACTTGCTATTTTTTGTGTATTTTATGTATCACTTGAGTCAAGCCTTGGTAAACTAGTTAGGCATGTTCCTTAGGAGTTGTGTCAACTTTAAAGTAACCAAAATAAGCATGGGGTGTCTCCTTGGAGTCCCAAAATCTGCACACTTATAATGTTTAATAATAATACTTGTAAGTTTATAAAAGTTTATAAACTTGTTATAAACTTATGTATTATTTTGTTACTTATATATTTTATAAAACCTTTTATAAAATATAACACAATATAATCATTTAAACCCATAAACAATTATATATAAATTATCCAAATAATTTATCTCAAGTGATAATATTTTAGAAACCCGATTTTCTAAAATCCAAGTGTCGCGTATTTGTTTAATGATCCAATCATTAAGATCAAATACGTATAAGGTGTCGGTAAGCTTGTTATTGGGTATGACCCGACTTGGATCAAAACATATTAGCCACGTTAATTTGATATGTCTCTCAGGTATACGAAAAACCTTCAAAACCTATACTTTTTCTGTTTAGATTCATAAAATAGAGTTCAATATGAAACCATAGCAATCTGATTCACTCAAAACAGATTTAAAATGAAGAAGTTATGGGTAAAACAAGATTGGATAATTTTTCTCATTTTAGCTACGTGAAAATTGGTAACAAATCTATTCCAACCATAACTTAATCAACTTGTATTGTATATTATGTAATCTTGAGATACCATAGACACGTATACAATGTTTCGACCTATCATGTCCACACATCTATATATATTTCAAAACAACCATAGACACTCTATATGTGAATGTTGGAGTTAGCTATACAGGGTTGAGGTTGATTCCAAAATATATATAGTTTGAGTTGTGATCAATACTGAGATACGTATACACTGGGTCGTGGATTGATTCAAGATAATATTTATCGATTTATTTCTGTACATCTAACTATGGACAACTAGTTGTAGGTTACTAACGAGGACAGCTGACTTAATAAACTTAAAACATCAAAATATATTAAAAGTGTTGTAAATATATTTTGAACATACTTTGATATATATGTATATATTGTTATAGGTTCGTGAATCAACCAGTGGCCAAGTCTTACTTCCCGACGAAGTAAAAAAATCTGTGAAAGTGAGTTATAGTCCCACTTTTAAAATCTATTATTTTTGGGATGAGAATACATGCAGGTTTTATAAATGATTTACAAAATAGACACAAGTACGTGAAACTACATTCTATGGTTGAATTATCGAAATCGAATATGCCCCTTTTTATTAAGTCTGGTAATCTAAGAATTAGGGAACAGACACCCTAATTGACGTGAATCCTAAAGATAGATCTATTGGGCCTAACAAACCCCATCCAAAGTACCGGATGCTTTACTACTTCGAAATTTATATCATATCCGAAGGGTGTCCCGGAATGATGGGGATATTCTTATATATGCATCTTGTTAATGTCGGTTACCAGGTGTTCACCATATGAATGATTTTTATCTCTATGTATGGGATGTGTATTGAAATATGAAATCTTGTGGTCTATTGTTACGATTTGATATATATAGGTTAAACCTATAACTCACCAACATTTTTGTTGACGTTTAAAGCATGTTTATTCTCTGGTGAATACTAAGAGCTTCCGCTGTTGCATACTAAAATAAGGACAAGATTTGGAGTCCATGTTTGTATGTTATTATGTAAAAACTGTATTCAAGAAACTGATTTCGATGTAACATATTTGTATTGTAAACCATTATGTAATGGTCGTGTGTAAATAGGATATTTTAGATTATCATTATTTGATAATCTACGTAAAGCTTTATAAACCTTTATTTATGAAATAAAGGTTATGGTTTGTTTTAAAAATGAATGCAGTCTTTGAAAAACGTCTCATATAGAGGTCAAAATTTCGCAACAAAATCAATTAATATGGATCATTTTTAATCAATAAGAACGGGACATTTCATTATATACATAAAAATGAGACTATTGAATTAAGAAACTCGAAAATAATATATATAACGATTATCATTATAACAACGTCTTACTAAATACATATGAATCATATCAAGATATTGATACACTATGTTTAATCATGTTAAATGATAAGTAAACATGTCATTAAGTGTATTAACAATGAACTACATATGTAAAAACAAGACTACTAACTTAATGATTTCGAAACGAGACATATATATAACGATTATCGTTGTAACAATATTTAACTGTATTTATATCATACTATGATATACTAATACATCATAATATCATGCTAGTGTAATAATTTAACATCTCTTTAGTTATAATAAACAATGGGTTAACAACATTTAACAAGATCGTTAACCTAAAGGTTTCAAAACAACACTTACATGTAACGACTAACGATGACTTAACGACTCAGTTAAAATGTATATACATGTAGTGTTTTAATATGTATTCATACACTTTTGAAAGACTTCAAGACATTTATCAAAGTACTTCTACTTAATAAAAATGATTACAATTACATCCTCATTCATTTTCATCAACAATTCTACTCGTATGCACTCGTATTTGTACTCGTACAATACATAGCTTCTAAATGTATTTACTATTGGTATTTACACTCCAATGATCAGCACTTAGCAGCCCATGTGAGTCACCTAACCATGTGGGAACCATCATTTAACATCTAGCATGAAATATCTCACAAAATAACAAACTAATGGAGCCTATATGGTGGATGAAAGTTCACGTGAATGGAGGAGTACGCAAACACATTCATTTTCAATTTTTCTTGAATCAAATTACCCTCTCTCAAGTGTTCTTACTTTATTCTAAGTGTTCTTCATCATCTTCAACAAAATATAGCTCAATCTAGTTCATAAATCCATACATAAACCAAGTTATAAAACAACTACTCAAGAACACACCAACAACACTTCCAAGTTTGCTAACTTACTTCCAATCTTGAAAATCCACTTTGAGTGATCATCCAACCTCAAGAAATCTTTCTTATTTATAGTAAGATATATTTCTAATACAAGGTAATACTCATATTCAAACTTGATTCAATTTCTATAACTATAACAATCTTATTTCGAGTGGAAATCTTACTTGAATTTGTTTTCGTGTCATGATTCTACTTCAAGAACTTTCAAGCCATCCAAGGATCCTTTGAAGCTAGATCTATTTTTCTCATTTCCAGTAGGTTTATCCACAAAACCTGAGGTAGTAATGATGTTCATAACATCATTCGATTCATATATATAAAACTACCTTATTCGAAGGTTTACACTTGTAATCACTAGAACATAGTTTAGTTAATTCTAAACTTGTTCGCAAACAAAAGTTAATCCTTCTAACTTGACTTTTAAAATTAACTAAACACATGTTCTATATCTATATGATATGCTAACTTAATGATTTAAAACCTGGAAACACCAAAAACACCGTAAAACCGGATATACACCGTCTTAGTAACACCGCGGGCTGTTTTGGGTTAGTTAATTAAAAACTATGATAAACTTTGTTTTAAAAGTTGTTCTTTTGGGAAAATGATTTTTCTTATGAACATGAAACTATATCCAAAAATCATGGTTAAACTCAAAGTGAAAGTATGTTTTTCAAAATGGTCATCAAGACGTCGTTCTTTCGACTGAAATGACTACCTTTACAAAAACGACTTGTAACCTGTATTTCTGACTATAAACTTATACTTTTTCTATTTAGATTCATAAACTTAAGTTCAATATGAAACCATACAACTTAAATCACTCAAAACGGATTTAAAACGAAGAAGTTATGGGTAAAACATGATTGGATAATTTTTCTTGTTGTAGCTACGTGAAAATTGGTAACAAATCTATATTAATTATATCCTAGCTAACTTATATTGTATTATACAAGTATTCTAATATATTATGTAATCTTGGGATACCATAGACACGTATGCAAATGTTTTGACATATCATAGCGACCCATCTATATATATTATTTGGAACAACCATAGACACTCTATATGCAGTAATGTTTGAGTTAGCTATACAGGGTTGAGGTTGATTCCAAAAATATATAAACTTTGAGTTGTGATCTAGCCTGAGACGTGTATACACTGGGTCGTGGATTGATTTAAGATAATATATATCAATTTATTTCTGTACATCTAACTATGGACAACTAGTTGTAGGTTACTAACGAGGACAACTGACTTAATAAACTTAAAACATCAAAATGTATTAAAAATGTTGTAAATATATTTTGAACATACTTTGATATATATGTAAATATTTGTTATAGGTTCGTGATCGACCAGTGGCCAAGTCTTACTTCCCGACGAAGTAAAAATTTGTGAAAGTGAGTGATAGTCCCACTTTTAAAATCTAATATTTTTGGATGAGAATACATGCAGTTTTATAAATGTTTTATGAAATAGACACAAGTAATTGAAACTACATTATATGGGTGAATGATCGAAGCCAAATATGCCCCTTTTGCTTGGTAACCTAAGAATTAGTAAACCGATCTACTAATTGACGCGAATCCTAAAGATAGATCTATTGGGCCTAACGAACCCCATCCAAAGTACCGGATGCTTTAGTACTTCGAATTCATTTTTATCATGTCCGAAGGATTTCCCGGAATGATAGGGGATATTCTTATATGCATCTTGTTAATGTCGGTTACCAGGTGTTCACCATATGAATGATTTTTATCTCTATGTATGGGATGTATATTGAAATATGAAATCTTGTGGTCTATTATTACGATTTGATAAATATATAGGTTAAACCTATAACTCACCAACATTTTTGTTGGCGTTTAAAGCATGTTTATTCTCAGGTGATTATTAAGAGCTTCCGCTGTTGCATGCTAAATTATGGACAAGATTTGGTGTCAGCATGCTTGTATTATATTGTTTAAAACTGCATTCGAGATTTACTTTGTTGTAACATATTAATATTGTAAACCAATATGTATTGGTAGTGTGTAAGTGTGATATTTTTAGATTATCATTTCTGGATAATCTAGGTGGTGACTTTTTAACCTTGTCGATAAAATAAAGGTTATGGTTTGTTTTAAAAACGAATGCAGTCTTTGAAAAACGTCTCATAATTAATATGGAACGTTTATAATCAATATGAACGGGATATTTCAAATTTTGCACCATATTCTCCAAATTGATTACTCGAGTGCGAAGTTCGTTGACTTCTTCTATTATTCCGGGATGATTGTCTGTGACAACCCGGAAAATTCCAATCAAATTTAAACTTTATCTTTATATTATTCCGACACGATAAGCAAAGTTTGTTAAGTTAAATCTCAAGAATTTTAAGCTGTGTTCATACATTCATTATAACCTCGACCAAATTCTGACGATTCACGAACCATTATATATAAATAGTTATGTATATATATGTATATATATGTATACATATATATATATATATATATATATATATTATAACTTGAGAATATTAATAAAGTATTAAACGTATAATACTTTACACGAACGTATTTATTTCAATATGTTTATCGATGGAATTAGAAGATAATATCAAATGATTGATTTATCAGATACATTGTAATATAATTACGGGTCCATGTTATGAGGTCCACTGTGATTTAAAAAATCTATTCTTTTTGACAACATTCGAAAAATGGTAAAGTAATTTATAAGTAAGAACGTGGAGTTTAAATAACTTAGATGTTGGATATCGACAAGTTAAGTAACTCGACATTTTTCATTAAGATGATTTCATACGTTTATTTAACCTTTGGACTTTATCCCATGCTTCACCAACAGATTGTAATTTAAAAACTTGAAACCTATTATGAATATATATGATTCTACTTTTCTAAAACGTTTTATGATATAACGATTTCCATTATTTTAACATTTAAACAAAATGATTCTTAAATATATTTAGTTTTGGAAAACAAAATTATCATATTTATTTGATTTAGTTTCAAACGTACAAAAACATTTTCAGTTTAAAAAAAGAACTTTATTATTAAAACGTATATAACTTTTATAAATATCTAGAACCACTTTTGACAACTCATTACTTAACCAGTATGATAAAGATAACGATATTTATATTTTATTTTATTAAATATATTTAACGATTTAAATTAATATTATATATATTTATACGCGTATTATACGTACATAGTTTTATACTTTTACTATACTTAAACTTTACCTTTACTTTATTTTTACTTTACTTTAACTTTAATAATTCATTTTAATAATTCATACTTTAAAAATTCACTTTAATAATTCAAAAATCTATTATAAATAGAATTCAATAGGTTTCATTATTTCATAGAAACTTGAAAATATTTTTCTCTGAACTCTGTCAATCGATTTACATATATATATTTACTCCGTATTATTTCAAGATATTATTAGTATACATAAAATATTACGACGGAGTGCTGTTCGAGTGATTTCGAAATTGTTTTTCGAGCGGGATAGAGCTAAGGAAATTATGGGTTATAGCTATGGAGGTTATGGGTATGGTTCGAGAGTATTGCTCGTGAGTTAAACTAGTGTTTATCATCCCCGTTGCGTCTATGTACTTTTCCTGCAATATTGAATCTCAATATTGATACGTTCGTGAATCTGAGGCCAACCTTGCACTTGTTCAATGCCATCATATGCTTATTTACTACGAAATACAATATTGTGAGTTTCATTTGCTCCCTTTTAAATGCTTTTGCAATATATATTTTTTGGACTGAGAATATATGCGCTGCTTTTATAAATGTTTTACGAAATAGACACAAGTAATTGAAACTACATTATATGGTTGGATTATCGAAATTGAATATCTCCCCTTCAAGTCTGGTAACCTAAGAATTAGGGAAATGGCCCCTAATTGACGCGAATCCTAAAGATAGATCTATGGGCCTAACAAACCTCATTCTGGAATTTGGAATGCTTTAGTACTTTGATTTAAATGGTGATTGTGATTGCCAATATTTATGGCATACTTGCGAGTATGTGAAATGTTCCGTTCTTATTGATTAAAAACGTTCCATATTAATTGATTTCGTTGCGAGGTTTTGACCTCTATATGAGACGTTTTTCAAAGACTGCATTCATTTTTAAAACAAACCATAACCTTTATTTCATCAATAAAGGTTTAAAAAGCTTTACGTAGATTATCAAATAATAATAATCTAAAATATCCTGTTTACACACGACCATTACATAATGGTTTACAATACAAATATGTTACATCGAAATCAGTTTCTTGAATGCAGTTTTTACACAATATCATACAAACATGGACTCCAAATCTTGTCCTTATTTTAGTATGCAACAGCAGAAGCTCTTAGTATTCACCTGAGAATAAACATGCTTTAAACGTCAACAAAAATGTTGGTGAGTTATAGGTTTAACCTATATATTATCAAATCATAATAATAGACCACAAGATTTCATATTTCAATACACATCCCATACATAGAGATAAAAATCATTCATATGGTGAACACCTGGTAACCGACATTAACTGAAATGTCCCGTTCTTATTGATTAAAAACGTTCCATATTAATTGATTTCGTTGCGAGGTTTTGACCTCTATATGAGACGTTTTTCAAAGACTGCATTCATTTTAAAACAAACCATAACCTTTATTTCATCAATAAAGGTTTAAAAAGCTTTACGTAGATTATCAAATAATGATAATCTAAAATATCCTGTTTACACGCGACCATTACATAATGGTTTACAATACAAATATGTTACAACGAAATAAGTTTCTTGAATGCAGTTTTTACACAATATCATACAAGCATGGACTCCAAATCTCGTCGTTATTTAAGTATGCGACAGCGAAAGCTCTTAATAATCACCTGAGAATAAACATGCTTAAAACGTCAACAAAAATGTTGGTGAGTTATAGGTTTAACCTATATATTATCAAATCATAATAATAGACCACAAGATTTCATATTTCAATACACATCCCATACAAAGAGATAAAAATCATTCATATGGTGAACACCTGGTAACCGACATTAATAAGATGCATATATAAGAATATCCCCATCATTCCGGGACACCCTTCGGATATGATATAAATTTCGAAGTACTAAAGCATCCGGTATTTTGGATGTGGTTTTTTAGGCCCAATAGATCTATCTTTAGGATTCGCGTCAATTAGGGTGTCTGTTCCCTAATTTTTAGATTACCAGACTTAATAAAAAGGGGCATATTCGATTTCGATAATTCAACCATAGAATGTAGTTTCATGTACTTGTGTCTATTTTGTAAATCATTTATAAAACCTGCATGTATTCTCATCCCAAAAATATTAGATTTTAAAAGTGGGACTATAACTCACTTTCACAGATTTTTACTTTCGTCGGGAAGTAAGACTTGGCCACTGGTTGATTCACGAACCTATAACAATATATACATATATATCAAAGTATGTTCAAAATATATTTACAACACTTTTAATATATTTTGATGTTTTAAGTTTATTAAGTCAGCTGTCCTCGTTAGTAACCTACAACTAGTTGTCCACAGTTAGATGTACAGAAATAAATCGATAAATATTATCTTGAATCAATCCACGACCCAGTGTATACGTATCTCAGTATTGATCACAACTCAAACTATATATATTTTGGAATCAACCTCAACCCTATATAGCTAACTCCAACATTCACATATAGAGTGTCTATGGTTGTTCCGAAATATATATAGATGTGTCGACATGATAGGTCGAAACATTGTATACGTGTCTATGGTATCTCAAGATTACATAATATACAATACAAGTTGATTAAGTTATGGTTGGAATAGATTTGTTACCAATTTTCACGTAGCTAAAATGAGAAAAATTATCCAATCTTGTTTTACCCATAACTTCTTCATTTTAAATCCGTTTTGAGTGAATCAAAGTGCTATGGTTTCATATTGAACTCTATTTTATGAATCTAAACAGAAAAAGTATAGGTTTATAGTCTGAAAAATAAGTTACAAGTCGTTTTTGTAAAGGTAGTCATTTCAGTCGAAAGAACGACGTCTAGATGACCATTTTAGAAAACATACTTCCACTTTGAGTTTAACCATAATTTTTGGATATAGTTTCATGTTAATAATAAAAATCATTTTCCCAGAATAACAACTTTTAAATCAAAGTTTATCATAGTTTTTAATTAACTAACCCAAAACAGCCCCAGGTTGTAACTACGACGGCGTAAATCCGGTTTTATGGTGTTTATCGTGTTTCCGGGTTTTAAATCATTGAGTTAGCATATCATATAGATATAGATCATGTGTATAGTTGATTTTAAAAGTGTAGTTAGAAGGATTAACTTTATTTGCGAACAAGTTTAGAATTAACTAAACTATGTTCTAGTGATTACTAGTTTACCACTTCGAATATGATAGCTTTTTATGTATGAATCGAATGATGTTATGAACATAATTACTACCTTAAGTTCCTTGGATAAACCTACTGGAAAAGAGAAAAATGGATCTAGCTTCAACGGATCCTTGGATGGCTCGAAGTTCTTGAAGCAGAATCATGACACGAAAACAAGTTCAAGTAAGATCATCACTTGAAATAAGATTGTTATAGTTATAGAAATTGAACCAAAGTTTGAATATGATTATTACCTTGTATGAGAATGATAACCTACTGTAAGAAATAAAGATTTATTGTAGAATTTATGAAGAACACTTAGAACTTGAAGTTAGAACTTGAGAGAGATCAATTAGATGAAGAAAAGTGATGAATTAAAGTGTTTTTAGGTGTTTTTAGTCGTTGGTGTATGGATTAGATATAAAGGATATGTAATTTTGTTTTCATGTAAATAAGTCATGAATGATTACTCATATTTTTGTAATTTTATGAGATATTTCATGCTAGTTGCCAAATGATGGTTCCCACATGTGTTAGGTGACTCACATGGGCTACTAAAAGCTATTCATTGGAGTGTATATACCAATAGTACATACATCTAAAAGCTGTGTATTGTACGAGTACGAATACGGGTGCATACGAGTTGAATTGTTGATGAAACTGAACGAGGATGTAATTGTAAGCATTTTTGTTAAGTAGAAGTATTTTGATAAGTGTCTTGAAGTCTTTCAAAAGTGTATGAATACATATTAAAACACTACATGTATATACATTTTAACTGAGTCGTTAAGTCATCGTTAGTCGTTACATGTAAACGTTGTTTTGAAACCTTTAGGTTAACGATCTTGTTGAATGTTGTTAACCCATTATTTATTATAACAAATGAGATGTTAAATTGTTATATTATCATAATATTATGATATATAATATATCTTAGTATGATATATATACAGTTAAATGTCGTTACAACGATAATCGTTACATATATGTCTCGTTTCGAAATCATTAAGTTAGTAGTCTTATTTTTACATATGTATTTCATTGTTAATACACTTAATAATATATTTACTTATTATTTAACATAATTAACCAAGTGTATCAATATCTTAATATGATTCATATGTACCTAGTAAGACATTGTTATAACGATAATCGTTATATATATCGTTTTCGAGTTTCTTAAATTAATAGTCTCATTTTTATGTATATAACTCATTGTTAAAATACCTAATGAGATACATACTTATAATAAAATTATGTTAACTATATATATAACCATATATATGTCATCGTATAGTTTTTACAAGTTTTTAACGTTCGTGAATCACCGGTCAACTTGGATGGTCAATTGTCTATATGAAACCTATTTCAATTAATCAAGTCTTAACAAGTTTGATTGCTTAACATGTTGGAAACACTTAATCATGTAAATAACAATTTCATTTAATATATATATATATAAACATGGAAAAGTTTGGGTCACTACAGTACCTACCCGTTAAATAAATTTCGTCCCGAAATTTTAAGCAGTTGGAGGTGTGGACGTATTTTCTGGAAATAAATGCGGGTATTTCTTTTTCATCTGATCTTCACGCTCCCAGTTGAACTCGAGTCCTCTACGAGCATTCCATCGAACCTTAACAATCGGTATCTTGTTTTATTTAAGTCTCTTAACCTCACGATCCATTATTTCGACGGGTTCTTCAATGAATTGAAGTTTTTCATTGATTTGGATTTCGTCCAATGGAATAGTGGGATCTTCTTTAGCAAAACATTTCTTCAAATTTTAGACGTGGAAAGTGTTAATTACAGCCGCGAGTTGTTGAGGTAGCTCCAGTTGGTAAGCTACTGGTCCGACACGATCTATAATCTTGAATGGTCCAATGTACCTTGGATTTAGTTTCCCCCGTTTATCAAATCAAACAACGCCTTTCCAAGGTGAAACCTTAAGCATGACCATTTCTCCAATTTCAAACTCTATATCTTTTCTTTTACTATCCGCGTAGCTCTTTTGTCGACTCTGGGCGGTTTTCAATCTTTGTTGAATTTGGATCATTTTCTTGGTAGTTTCTTGTATTATCTCCGGACCCGTAATCTGTCTATCCCCCACTTCACTCCAACAAATCGGAGACCTGCACTTTCTACCATAAAGTGCTTCAAACAGAGCCATCTCAATGCTTGAATGGTAGCTATTGTTGTAGGAAAATTCTGCTAACGATAGATGTCGATCCCAACTGTTTCCGAAATCAATAACACATGCTCGTAGCATGTCTTCAAGCGTTTGTATCATCCTTTCACTCTGCCCATCAGTTTGTGGATGATAGGCAGTACTCATGTCTAGACGAGTTCCTAATGCTTGCGGTAATGTCTGCCAGAATCTTGAAATAAATCTGCCATCCCTATCAGAGATAATAGAGATTGGTATTCCATGTCTGGAGACGACTTCCTTCAAATACAGTCGTGCTAACTTCTCCATCTTGTCATATTCTCTTATTGGCAGGAAGTGTACTGATTTGGTGAGACGATCAACTATTACCCAAATAGTATCAAAACCACTTGCAGTCCTTGGCAATTTAGTGATGAAATCCATGGTAATGTTTTCCCATTTCCATTCCGGGATTTCGGGTTGTTGAAGTAGACCTGATGGTTTCTGATGTTCAGCTTTGACCTTAGAACACGTCAAACATTCTCCTACATATTTAGCAATATCGGCTTTCATACCTGGCCACCAAAAATATTTCTTAAGATCCTTGTACATCTTCCTCGTTCCAGGATGTATTGAGTATCTGGTTTTATGAGCTTCTCTAAGTACCATTTCTCTCATATCTCCAAATTTTGGTACCCAAATCCTTTCAGCCCTATACCGGGTTCCGTCTTCTCGAATATTAAGATGCTTCTCCGATCCTTTGGGTATTTCATCCTTTAAATTTCTCTCTTTTAAAACTCCTTGTTGCGCCTCCTTTATTTGAGTAGTAAGGTTATTGTGAATCATTATATTCATAGATTTTACTCGAATGGGTTCTCTGTCCTTCCTGCTCAAGGCGTCGGCTACCACATTTGCCTTCCCCGGGTGGTAACGAATCTTAAAGTCGTAATCATTCAACAATTCAATCCACCTACGCTGCCTCATATTCAGTTGTTTCTGATTAAATATGTGTTGAAGACTTTTGTGGTCGGTATATATAATACTTTTGACCCCATATAAGTAGTGCCTCCAAGTCTTTAATGCAAAAACAACCGCGCCTAATTCCAAATCATGCGTTGTATAATTTTGCTCGTGAATCTTCAATTGTCTAGACGCATAAGCAATAACCTTCGTCCGTTGCATTAATACACAACTGAGACCTTGCTTTGATGCGTCACAATAAATCAAAAAATCATCATTCCCTTCAGGCAATGACAATATATGTGCCGTAGTTAGCTTTTTCTTCAATAATTGAAATGCCTTCTCTTGTTCATCCTTCCATTCAAATTTCTTCCCTTTATGCGTTAATGCAGTCAAGGGTTTTGCTATTTTGGAGAAATATTGGATGAATCTTCTGTAGTAACCAGCCAATCCTAAAAATTGACGTATATGCTTCGGAGTTTTTGGGGTTTCCCACTTTTCAACGGTTTCGATCTTTGCCGGGTCCACCTGGATACCTTCTTTGTTCACTATGTGACTGAGGAATTGAACTTCTTCCAACCAAAATGCACACTTTGAAAACTTAGCGTACAGTTTTTCTTTCCTCAATACTTCTAGCACTTTTCTCAAATGTTCTTCATGCTCTTGATCATTCTTTGAGTAAATAAGTATGTCATCGATGAAAACAATGACAAACTTGTCAAGATATGGCCCACACACTCGGTTCATAAGGTCCATGAACACAGCTGGTGCGTTAGTCAATCCAAACGGCATAACCATAAACTCGTAATGACCATAACGCGTCCTAAAAGCAGTTTTTGGAATATCATCCTCCTTTACTTGCATTTGATGATATCCAGAACGTAAATCGATCTTCGTATAAATCGACGAGCCTTGTAGTTGATCAAATAAGTCGTCAATTCTCGGCAGTGGATAACGGTTTTTGATGGTAAGTTTGTTCAACTCTCTGTAGTCAATACACAACCTAAATGTACCATCCTTCTTCTTGACAAACAAAACAGGAGCTCCCCATGGTGATGTGCTTGGACGAATGAAACTACGTTCTAATAGTTCTTGCAGTTGGCTTTGCAGTTCTTTCATCTCGCTGGGTGCGAGTCTATAAGGAGCACGAGCTATTGGTGCAGCTCCTGGTACAAGATCTATTTGAAATTCAACAGATTGATGTGGAGGTAGTCCCAGTAATTCTTTCGAAAATACATCGGGAAATTCTTTTGTGACGAGAATATCATTGATGCTCTTTTCTTCAGTTAGTACTTTCTCGACGTGTGCTAGAACAGCATAGCAACCTTTTCTTATTAGTTTTTGTGCCTTCAAATTACTAATAAGATGTAGCTTCGTGTTGCCCTTTTCTCCGTACACCATTAAGGGTTTTCCTTTTTCTCGTATAATGCGAATTGCATTTTTGTAACAAACGATCTCTGCTTTCACTTCTTTCAACCAGTCCATACCGATTATCACATCAAAACTCCCTAACTCTACTGGTATCAAGTCAATCTTAAATGTTTCGCTAACCAGTTTAATTTCTCAATTCCGACATATATTATCTGCTGAAATTAATTTACCATTTGCTAATTCGAGTAAAAATTTACTATCCAAAGGCGTCAATGGACAAATTAATTTAGCACAAAAATCTCTACTCATATAGCTTCTATCCGCACCCGAATCAAATAAAACGTAAGAAGATTTATTGTCAATAAGAAACGTACCCGTAACAAGCTCTGGGTCTTCTTGTGCCTCTGCTGCATTAATATTGAAAACTCTTCCGCGGCCTTGTCCATTCGTGTTCTCCTGGTTCGGACAATTTCTAATAATGTGGCCCGGTTTTCCACATTTATAACAAACTACATTGGCATAACTTGCTCCGACACTACTTGCTCCGCCATTACTCGTTCCGACACCATTTGTTCCTTTCGTTCTGTTAACCCCTGGTCCGTAGACCTCACACTTCGCCGCGCTATGACCATTTCTTTTACACTTGTTGCAAAATTTGGTGTAGAACCCCGAGAGATACTTTTCACACCTTTGGCATAGCTGCTTCTGATTGTTGTTGTTGTTGTTGTTGCGGTTGTTATTGTTGTTGGGATGATTGTTGTAGTTGCTACTGCTGCTGTTGTTGTTGTTGTTGTTGTTGTTGTTGTTGTTGTTGTTGTTGTTGTTGTTGTTGTTGTTGTTGTTGTTGTTGTTGTTGTTGGGTCGTTTGTTGTAGTTACGATTGATGTTGCGATTGTTGGGATAATTGTTGCGATTATTATTGTAATTGCTGTTGTTGTTGTATTGGTGATTCTTATCACCGTTTTCCTCCCACTTTCTTTTGACTTGCTTCAGATTGGCCTCTTCAGCCGTCAGTTCTTTAATTCTTTCCTCAATCTGGTTCACTAGTTTGTGAGCTATTCTACATGCCTGTTGTATGGAGGTGGGCTCGTGTGAACTTATATCTTCTTGGATTCTTTCTGGTAATCCTTTCACAAACGCGTCGATCTTCTCTTCCTCATCTTCGAACGCTCCCGGACACAATAGGCACAATTCTGTGAATCGTCTTTCGTACGTGGTAATATCAAATCCTTGGGTTCGTAACCCTCTAAGTTCTGTCTTGAGCTTATTGACCTAGGGTCTGGGACGGTACTTCTCGTTCATCAAGTGCTTGAATGCTGACCACTGTAGTGCGTACGTATCATCTTGTCCCACTTGCTCTAGATAGGTATTCCACCATGTTAACGTAGAACCTGTGAAGGTATGCGTAGCATACTTCACTTTGTCCTCTTCAGTACACTTACTTATGGCAAACACCGATTCGACCTTCTCGGTCCATCGTTTCAATCCGATCGGTCCTTCGGTTCCATGAAATTCCAAAGATTTGCAGGCAGTGAATTCTTTGTAGGTGCATCCTACACAATTTCCTGTACTGCTAGATCCAAGGTTATTGTTGGTATGTAGCGCTGCCTGTACTACGGCTATGTTTGAAGCAAGAAAGGCACGAAATTCCTCTTCGCTCATAGTCAAGGTGTGTCGAGTAGTTGGTGCCATTTCCTTCAAAATAGTCAAATGAAACAAGTTAATCATACAGAATATTAAGAGTAGTCAATAGTATCTCGTAGCATAATATGAACTCATTTATAAAAGCTTTTTCTTCATATTAGCGTTTTATAAGTTTAAATTCGGGTAGTACTTACCCGTTAAGTTCATACTTAGTAGCTAATATACAATTCAACTACTACAATTCTATATGAAAAACTGATTATAATAATATTTCACGTTCAAACTTTTACACAATATTTTACAAACTTACAATACCGCTTATTTTACATATAGCATGAAATATAGCACACAATAAATTTGATACAAGATGGTTGTGAAGATAATTCTAGCTAGTACACAAGTCGTTCAGCAAAGGCAATAAAGACACGTAATTCATACGTCCAGAAACAAGTCATGCATTCTGGTTTTACTAGGACTACTTCCCATCCTTGGTCTTGTGGAACATAACCGTTATGGCCGTTGATAAGACAGCGTGTTGTAACATCGTCAAAGGGACGAGGGTTACGTAATGTCCAACAGTCCTGTAACAATCTAAAAACCTCATTTCTTACCCCAATTACCGACTCCGTCACTTGTGGGAACGTTTTGTTTAATAGTTGTAGCCCGATGTTCTTGTTCTCACTTTGGTGAGAAGCGAACATTACTAACCCGTAAGCATAACATGCTTCTTTATGTTGCATGTTAGCCACTTTTTCTAAATCATGAAGTCCTATATTCGGATACATTGAGTCAAAATAATTTCTTAACCCGTTGCGTAAAATAGCATTTGGGTTCCCCGCAATATATGCGTCAAAGTAAACACATCGTAACTTATGGGTTTCCCAATGTGATATCCCCCATCTTTCAAACGAAAGTCTCTTATAAACCAAGACATTCTTGGAACGTTCTTCGAATGCCTTACAAACTGATTTCACCGTAAATAGTTGTGCCGAAGAATTCTGACCGACTCTAGACAAGATTTCATCAATCATGTCTCCAGGTAGGTCTCTTAAAATATTGGGTTGTCTATCCATTTTGTGTTTTTATACTGTAAAATAGACAAGAGTTAGATTCATAAAAAAAATACTTATTAATACAAGCAATTTTTACATATATCATAAAGCATAAGCACACTATATTACATATATTACACCACACGAATACAACTATCTTATTCCGACTCGCTCGTTTCTTCTTCTTCAGTTTTGGTTCGTTTTGCCAAGTTTCTAGGGATATATGATGTTCCCCTAATACGAGCTGTCGTTTTCCACAACGGTTTAGAAAAACCTGGTGGTTTAGAGGTTCCCGGGTCATTGTTACAACTTAAGGGCTTCGGGGGTTGACGATACATATAAAGTTCATCGGGGTTGGAATTAGATTTCTCTATTTTTATGCCCTTTCCCTTATTATTTTCTTTTTCCTTTTTAAATTCAGTTGGGGTAATCTCTATAACATCATCGGAATTCTCATCGGAATCCGATTCATTGGAGAATTGGTAATCCTCCCAATATTTTGCTTCCTTGGCGGAAACACCATTGACCATAATTAACTTTGGTCGGTTGGTTGAGGATTTTCTTTTACTTAACCGTTTTATTATTTCCCCCACCGGTTCTATTTCCTCCTCCGGTTCCTCCTCTTCCGGTTCTGATTCTTCTTCCGGTTCTGATTCTTCTTCCAGTTCTTTTTCGGGAACTTGTGAATCAGTCCAATATATATTCGACTCTTCGTTATTATTAGGTGAGTCAATGGGATTTGTGCTAGAGGTAGACATCTATCACACAATATCAAACATGTTAAGAGATTAATATATCACATAGTATATACATGTTAATAATATATAGTTTCCAACAAAAATGTTAAGCAATCATTTTTAAAGAAAACACGGTAGAAGTCCAGACTCACTAATGCATCCTAACAAACTCGATAAGACACACTAATGCAAAATTCTGGTTCTCTAAGACCAACGCTCGGATACCAACTGAAATGTCCCGTTCTTAATGATTAAAAACGTTCCATATTAATTGATTTCGTTGTGAGGTTTTGACCTCTATATGAGACATTTTTCAAAGACTGCATTCATTTTAAAACAAACCATAACCTTTATTTCATCAATAAAGGTTTAAAAAGCTTTACGTAGATTATCAAATAATGATAATCTAAAATATCCTGTTTACACGCGACCATTACATAATGGTTTACAATACAAATATGTTACAACGAAATAAGTTTCTTGAATGCAGTTTTTACACAATATCATACAAGCATGGACTCCAAATCTCATCCTTATTTAAGTATGCGACAGCGGAAGCTCTTAATAATCACCTGAGAATAAACATGCTTAAAACGTCAACAAAAATGCTGGTGAGTTATATATTTAACCTATATATTATCAAATCATAATAATAGACCACAAGATTTCATATTTCAATACACATCCCATACATAGAGATAAAAATCATTCATATGGTGAACACCTGGTAACCGACATTAACAAGATGCATATATAAGAATATCCCCATCATTCCGGGACACCCTTCGGATATGATATAAATTTCGAAGTACTAAAGCATCCGGTACTTTGAATGGGGTTTGTTAGGCCCAATAGATCTATCTTTAGGATTCGTGTCAATTAGGGTGTCTGTTCCCTAATTCTTAGATTACCAGACTTAATAAAAAGGGGCATATTTGATTTCGATAATTCAACCATAGAATGTAGTTTCACGTACTTGTGTCTATTTTGTAAATCATTTATAAAACCTGCATGTATTCTCATCCCAAAAATATTAGATTTTAAAAGTGGGACTATAACTCACTTTCACAGATTTTTATTTCATCGGGAAGTAAGACTTGGCCACTGGTTGATTCACGAACCTATAACAATATATACATATATATCAAAGTATGTTCAAAATATATTTACAACACTTTTAATATATTTTGATGTTTTAAGTTTATTAAGTCAGCTGTCCTCGTTAGCAACCTACAACTAGTTGTCCACAGTTAGATGTACAGAAATAAATCGATAAATATTATCTTGAATCAATCCACGACCCAGTGTATACGTATCTCAGTATTGATCACAACTCAAACTATATATATTTTGGAATCAACCTCAACCCTGTATAGCTAACTCCAACATTCACATATAGAGTGTCTATGGTTGTTCCGAAATATATATAGATGTGTCGACATGATAGGTCGAAACATTGTATACGTGTCTATGGTATCTCAAGATTACATAATATACAATACAAGTTGATTAAGTTATGGTTGGAATAGATTTGTTACCAATTTTCACGTAGCTAAAATGAGAAAAATTATCCAATCTTGTTTTACCCATAACTTCTTCATTTTAAATCCGTTTTGAGTGAATCAAATTGCTATGATTTCATATTGAACTCTATTTTATGAATATAAACAGAAAAATTATAGGTTTATAGTCAGAAAAATAAGTTACAAGTCATTTTTGTAAAGGTAGTCATTCCAGTCGAAAGAACGACGTCTAGATGACCATTTTAGAAAACATACTTTCACTTTGAGTTTAACCATAATTTTTGGATATAGTTTCATGTTCATAATAAAAATCATTTTCCCAGAATAACAACTTTTAAATCAAAGTTTATCATAGTTTTTAATTAACTAACCCAAAACAGCCCCCGGTTGTAACTACGACTGCGTAAATCCGGTTTTATGGTGTTTATCGTGTTTCCGGATTTTAAATCGTTAAGTTAGCATATCATATAGATATAGATCATGTGTATAGTTGATTTTAAAAGTGTAGTTAGAAGGATTAACTTTATTTGCGAAAAAGTTTAGAATTAACTAAACTATGTCCTAGTGATTACTAGTTTACCACTTCGAATATGATAGCTTTTTATGTATGAATCGAATGATGTTATGAACATCATTACTACCTTAAGTTCCTTGGATAAACCTACTGGAAAATAGAAAAATGGATCTAGCTTCAACAGATCCTTGGATGGCTCGAAGTTCTTGAAGCAGAATCATGACACGAAAACAAGTTCAAGTAAGATCATCACTTGAAATAAGATTGTTATAGTTATAGAAATTGAGCCAAAGTTTGAATATGATTATTACCTTGTATTAGAATGATAACCTACTGTAAAAAATAAAGATTTATTAAGGTTGGATGATCACCTTACAAGATTGGAAGTGAGCTAGCAAACTTGAAAGTATTCTTGATTTTATGTAACTAGAACTTGTAGAATTTATGAAGAACACTTAGAACTTGAAGTTAGAACTTGAGAGAGATCAATTAGATGAAGAAAATTGAAGAATTAAAGTGTTTGTAGGTGTTTTTGGTCGTTGGTGTATGGATTAGATATAAAGGATATGTAATTTTGTTTTCATGTAAATAAGTCATGAATGATTACTCATATTTTTGTAATTTTATGAAATATTTCATGCTAGTTGCTAAATGATGGTTCCCACATGTGTTAGGTGACTCACATGGGCTACTAAGAGCTGATCATTGGAGTGTATATACCAATAGTACATACATCTAAAAGCTGTGTATTGTACGAGTACGAATACGGGTGCATACGGGTAGAATTGTTGATGAAACTGAACGAGGATGTAATTGTAAGCATTTTTGTTAAGTAGAAGTATTTTGATAAGTGTCTTTAAGTCTTTCAAAATTGTATGAATACATATTAAAACACTACATGTATATACATTTTAACTGAGTCGTTAAGTCATTGTTAGTCGTTACATGTAAACGTTGTTTTGAAACCTTTAGGTTAACGATCTTGTTGAATGTTGTTAACCCATTGTTTATTATAACAAATGAGATGTTAAATTGTTATATTATCATGATATATAATATATCTTAGTATATGATATATATACAGTTAAATGTCGTTACAACGATAATCGTTACATATATGTCTCGTTTCGAAATCATTAAGTTAGTAGTCTTATTTTTACATATGTATTTCATTGTTAATACACTTAATAATATATTTACTTATCATTTAACATAATTAACCAAGTGTATCAATATCTTAATATGATTCATATGTACCTAGTAAGACGTTGTTATAACGATAATCATTATATATATCGTTTTCGAGTTTCTTAAATTAATAGTCTCATTTTTATGTATATAACTCATTGTTAAAATACCTAATGAGATACATACTTATAATAAAATCATGTTAACTATATATATAACCATATATATGTCATCGTATAGTTTTTACAAGTTTTTAACGTTCGTGAATCACCGGTCAACTTAGGTGGTCAATTGTCTATATGAAACCTATTTCAATTAATCAAGTCTTAACAAGTTTGATTGCTTAACATGTTGGAAACACTTAATCATGTAAATAACAATTTCATTTAATATATATATAAACATGGAAAAGTTCGGGTCACTACATTAACAAGATGCATATTTAAGAATATCCCCATCATTCCGGGACACCCTGCGGATATGATATAAATTTCGAAGTACTAAAGCATCCGGTACTTTGGATGGGGTTTGTTAGGCCCAATAGATCTATCTTTAGGATTCGCGTCAATTAGGGTGTCTGTTCCCTAATTCTTAGATTACCAGACTTAATAAAAAGGGGCATATTCGATTTCGATAATTCAACCATAGAATGTAGTTTCACGTACTTGTGTCTATTTTGTAAATCATTTATAAAACCTGCATGTATTCTCATCCCAAAAATATTAGATTTTAAAAGTGGGACTATAACTCACTTTCACAGATTTTTATTTCATCGGGAAGTAAGACTTGGCCACTGGTTGATTCACGAACCTATAACAATATATACATATATATCAAAGTATGTTCAAAATATATTTACAACACTTTTAATATATTTTGATGTTTTAAGTTTATTAAGTCAGCTGTCCTCGTTAGCAACCTACAACTAGTTGTCCACAGTTAGATGTACAGAAATAAATCGATAAATATTATCTTGAATCAATCCACGACCCAGTGTATACGTATCTCAGTATTGATCACATCTCAAACTATATATATTTTGGAATCAACCTCAACCCTGTATAGCTAACTCCAACATTCACATATAGAGTGTCTATGGTTGTTCCGAAATATATATAGATGTGTCGACATGATAGGTCGAAACATTGTATAAGTGTCTATGGTATCTCAAGATTACATAATATACAATACAAGTTGATTAAGTTATGGTTGGAATAGATTTGTTACCAATTTTTACGTAGCTAAAATGAGAAAAATTATCCAATCTTGTTTTACCCATAACTTCTTCATTTTAAATCCGTTTTGAGTGAATCAAATTGCTATGGTTTCATATTGAACTCTTTTTTATGAATCTAAACAGAAAAAGTATAGGTTTATAGTCGGAAAAATAAGTTACAAGTCATTTTTGTAAAAGTAGTCATTTCAGTCGAAAGAACGACGTCTAGATGACCATTTTAGAAAACATACTTCCACTTTGAGTTTAACCATAATTTTTGGATATAGTTTCATGTTCATAATAAAAATCATTTTCCCAGAATAACAACTTTTAAATGAAAGTTTATCATAGTTTTTAATTAAATAACCCAAAACAGCCCGCGGTGTTACTACGACGGCGTAAATCTGGTTTTACGGTGTTTTTCATGTTTCCAGGTTTTAAATCATTAAGTTAGCATATCATATAGATATAGAACATGTGTTTAGTTGATTTTAAAAGTCAATTTAGAAGGATTAACTTTTATTTACGAACAAGTTTAGAATTAACTAAACTATGTTCTAGTGATTACAAGTTTAAACCTTCGAATAAGATAGCTTTATATGTATGAATCGAATGATGTTATGAACATCATTACTACCTCAAGTTCCTTGGATAAACCTACTGGAAATGAGAAAAATAGATCTAGCTTCCCACATGTGTTAGGTGTCATAACCCGTCCTTAACCGTAAGAACGTGTTAGATAACGTATGATTTCATTGCGAGGTATTGACCTCTATATGCGACATTTTTAAAAGAAAAACTGCATATATTATACATTACAAACCATGATTCTTATTTTTGATACAAGCTTTGGACGAAATAAAGATGATTATCATTTAGCGATCATCTTCGACTTACAAACTTTACAAATGATGATAACAACACGATTTCTAGCATATTTTACAACACAAGTTCTTGGATATGCAGTTTTATTTTTGACACAAATATGCGTACGCAAGATCCTGCTCAAATTCAACATAATGCAGCGGAAGCTTCTAATTATCACCTGAGAATAAACATGTTTAAAACGTCAACATAAAGTTGGTGAGATATAGGTTTAGTGCCGGCAGCAATATATATATAGACCACAAGATTTCGTATAATAACAGTTTAATAAAAATATTCTAAGTGGTTGAGCACTTGGTAACCATACTTAACATTTAATCACGTCGCATATTCCCTTTAATATGAAATCTTACTACACCGTACCAAGTGTAGTCACAAAACGAAGTACTGTGCAACCGTTGAATACTGGTCGTCCAGTCCGGTTGGGGTTGTCAGGCCCGATAGATCTATCAACAGGATTCGCGTTTACAATACCGCTGTAAATATTAGTTACCAAGCTACAGGGAAGTATGCCAGTGGTACAACTCAACGTAGAATATATTTTCAGTTACTTGTGTCCATAACGTAAAACATAAAATACATGTATTCTCATCCCGAAATATTTAGAGTTTAAAAGTGGGACTATATACTCACTTTCGTCTTGAAGTTATATATAATTTGACTTGGTCTCCGGTTGATATCACGAACCTATCCATATATAATATATCAATACCTTTTCTTTTTAAACAAACGTCACATATATATACTTGTTATACTTTTAATACTTTTAATAATTCCTTAGTCCGTAGTTAGCAGTTCGTTGTTAGTAATTCAATTTTAATGGTTCATTTTTAGATGTTTAATATACCCGCAATGAAATAAATAAAACCCCCAACGAAATAAATAAAACCCCATCGTATATGTATTGGTCGAGATTAATCTTGACCCATGGTACCGGTGTTGTCAAATGACGTGTTGCGTACATAAAGTACCGGTGTTGTCAAATGACGTGTTGCGTACAATCATGGGATCTTATGATTAATCTTCTCGTGTTGTTTACGGGTGATCCTGAACCATATAAAATTGAATTATAAGTACATATATATAAAATATCATGTTAACTTAAAAAGATGTGATTTATTTAATTTTTTCCCAATTATTTTCGTGGCTAAACTAGTCTTGGATATCCGATTTTGTTTCGGTCATAGTTTCTTCGTTACAACTCCGTTTTCGTTGATTCAACTTGCCATCTCCTTGGATCGAGTCCCTCTTTAAGACTATGAACTGTAAATACCTTAGTTTGTATTCAAAATCACACGGCATAGGTCAAACTTTAGTGAAACTTATGAAGTTAATCATTTTCCATCATGTAAACAACCTCAAATGATTATTTTTCTAAAAATACTTATACTTTGAGTTAAATTATGAAATTTTTATGTGTTATCATATTCATAGTAAAAATCATTTTTCCAGAAAATAAACCTCCATTCAAAGTTTAAGATGGTTTTTAATTATCCAACCCAAAACAGCCCCCGGTTGCACTCCGACGTCGTAAATTCAGTTTTTAAGGTGTTCTTTGAAAAACCAAGTTATACCTTGTTAAGTTAGCATATAATTAAGATATGTTACAGGTCTTGAAGTATTTTAAAAGTTAAGTTATAAGGATCTATTTAGTTTGCGAACAAGTTTGAAATCATTCAAACTATGTTCTAGTTTATAAACTCTTATATATATAGCTTTAAATATATGAATTGAAAAAGAGTTGAAGTAGAGTTTTTACCTCAAGTTTAAAATGTAAAGTTGCTGGAAAGAAGTAGTAAAATAAAATTTGAGAGAGTTCTTGCAAGTGTGTGTGAAAATTGGAAGTAAAATTTGGAAAATGAATGTGTAAAAATGAGTTAGAAATGGTGCTTATTTATAGGCTTGAAAATTTGGTTTTTAGTGAAAATATCTAAGATAAGTTAAAATTTATTATGTCATGAATGACATATTATTCCAATAATTGAAGATTTCTATTGGTATATACCAATAGTAAATACTTCTAGAAGCTGTGTATAGTACCCTAGATATACGTATAGGATTATTGAGGAAACGGAACGAGAATTCAAATATAACTATCTTTTGTAAATATACTTATATTGTTTTATGTATAAAAGCCCTTTAAAAATGATTAAATACATTACTTATACGATATATGTATAAACATTATAAATCATCAGTATTTATGTCAAATAACGTTACGTAGGTTATTGTTTTGAAAACTTAAGTTAGTAGTTTCAAAATATACTTATGACTTTTTGTTATTAATACAAAATGAGATATTAAAACATCCTAGATCATGTTAAATATGTATGTATAATTATCATATATTGTATAGTTCGTGATATCATCGGTCAAACTAGACGGTCAAACGTTGTGTAAACTCTTTTCGGAAATATAAATCTCGACAATTTGGATTGCTTATCATGTTGGTAAGGTTTAATTTATGTAAATATTAATCTTATAAGTATAGAACGATCGAAAAAGTGCAGGTCGTTACATTACCTCCCCGTTAAATAAATTTCGTCCCGAAATTTTAAAATTGTACCTATTTTGCGTCATCGAGAAACAAGTGTGGATACTTTTGTTTCATCTGATCCTCTCGTTCCCAAGTAAACTCAGGACCTCTTCGAGCATTCCAACGAACCTTAACGATTGGTATGTTGCTCTGCTTGAGCTGTTTAACTTCACGATCCATGATTTCGATTGGTTCTTCGATGAATTGTAGTTTCTCATCGACATGGATTTCTTCAAGAGGAATGGTGAGGTCTTCCTTTGCAAGACACTTCTTAAGGTTTGAGACGTGAAAGGTATTGTGTACTCCGGCGAGTTGTTGCGGTAACTCGAGTCGATAAGCTACCGGTCCAATGCGTTCGATGATCTTGAACGGGCCTACATATCTTGGGTTCAGTTTACCTCTTTTACCGAAACGTATTACACCTTTCCAAGGTGACACCTTTAGCATAACCATGTCCCTAATCTGAAACTCTAATGGTTTCCTTCGGACATCGGCGTAGCTCTTTTGGCGACTTCGGGCTGTTTTCAATCTCTCCTTGATTTGTACTATCTTCTCAGTCGTTTCGTGTATGATCTCGGGACCAGTTAATTGTCGATCTCCTACTTCATTCCAACAGATAGGAGATCTACACTTCCTTCCATACAATGCTTCGAATGGTGCAGCTTTAATGCTTGCATGATAACTATTATTATACGAAAATTCTGCTAACGGTAGATACTTATCCCATCCGTTTCCAAAATCGATCACACATGCCCTGAGCATGTCTTCAAGAGTCTGAATTGTTCTTTCACTCTGCCCGTCGGTTTGCGGATGATATGCGGTACTCATATCCAAACGAGTTCCTAGTGCCTCCTGTAGTGATTGCCAGAACTTTGAGGTAAATCTACTATCACGATCAGATATAATGGAAATAGGTATTCCATGCCTTGAAACAACTTCCTTTATATACAATCGTAATAGTTTCTCCATTCTATCTGTTTCCTTTATAGGCAAGAAATGTGCAGACTTGGTGAGACGATCAACAATCACCCAAATGGTGTCGTATCCCCAGGCAGTCTTTGGTAACTTCGTGATGAAATCCATGGTAATACCGTCCCATTTCCATTCTGGGATTTCTGGTTGTTGAAGTAATCCTTACGGCTTCTGGTGTTCTGCTTTGACTTTGGAACAAGTTAAACATTCCCCAACATATGTTGCAACGTCTGTCTTCAAATTAGGCCACCAATAATGCGTCTTAAGATCTTGATACATCTTTCCAACTCCAGGATGTATCGAGTATCTTGTCTTATGTGCCTCATTCAATATTAACTTCCTTAATCCACCCAACTTTGGTACCCAAATACGGTTTGCAAAATATCGAATTCCATCTTCCCGCATAACGAGTTGCTTCTCATACTTCTTCATTATTTCATTTCCTATATTTTCTTTAGTAAGTGCTTCTCGTTGAACTTCTTTGATTTGTGAGTTGAGATTCATGCAAATTTTTATGTTCATCGCTCGTACTCGGATTGGTTCTCCTTCCTTTCTGCTTAGTGCGTCAGCCACCACATTCGCTTTCCCGGGATGATAACGAATTTCACAATCATAGTCGTTTATTAACTCGACCCACCTACGTTGCCTCATGTTCAGCTGTTTCTGATCAAAAATATGTTGAAGGCTTTTATGATCAGTAAACACAGTGCATTTAACCCCATACAAGTAGTGTCTCCATATCTTTAACGCAAACACGACTGCTCCCAGTTCTAGATCATGCGTCGTATAATTCCGCTCGTGAATCTTCAATTGTCGAGATGCGTATGCAATAACTTTCTTTCGTTGCATAAGAACACAACCAAAACCTTGTCGCGAAGCGTCACAATATATTTCAAAATCATCGTTCCCTTCAGGTAACGATAAAATAGGCGCCGTGGTTAACTTCTTCTTCAGTAATTGAAATGCGTTCTCCTGCTCCGAGGTCCATTCGTATTTCTTCCCTTTTTGCGTTAATGCTGTCAACGGCTTAGCTATTCGGGAAAAATCTTGAATAAACCTTCTATAATAACCGGCTAAACCCAAAAATTGGCGTATCTGCATTGGTGTTTTAGGAGTCTCCCATTTTTCAATGGCTTCAATTTTTGCTGGATCAACCTGAATTCCTTTGCTACTAACAACGTGGCCAAGAAATTGCACTTCTTTCAACCAGAAAGCACACTTAGAAAATTTAGCGTATAGCTGTTCTTTTCTCAACAACTCTAATATCAACCTTAAATGCTGCTCATGCTCTTGCTCACTCTTGGAATAGATAAGAATGTCATCAATGAAAACGATAACAAACTTATCTAAATACGGACTACAAACTCGATTCATGAGGTCCATGAATACAGCTGGCGCATTCGTCAATCCAAACGGCATGACCAAAAATTCGTAATGACCATAACGTGTCCGAAAAGCAGTTTTCGGAATGTCCTCTTCTTTGACACGTAGTTGATGATAGCCCGATCTTAGGTCGATTTTCGAATAAACACATGATCCCTGGAGTTGATCAAATAAGTCATCAATTCTCGGTAGTGGATACCGATTTTTGATAGTTAACTTATTTAATTCACGATAATCTATACACATCCTAAAAGATCCATCTTTCTTTTTAACAAATAGAATCGGAGCTCCCCACGGTGAAGTACTTGGTCGTATGAATCCATGATCCAGTAATTCTTTTAACTGACTCTGAAGTTCTTTTAACTCGGACGGTGCAAGTCTATATGGAGCACGAGCCACTGGTGCGGCTCCTGGTACTAAATCTATTTGAAATTCTACAGATCTAAATGGAGGTAATCCCGGCAACTCTTCCGGAAAAACTTCAGGAAAATCTCTTGCCACAGGCACGTCGTTGATGCACTTCTCTTTTTCTTTCTTTTCGACTTTATTAACATGTGCTAAGATAGCATAGCACCCTTTCTTCAAGCACTTTTGAGCTTTCAAATAACTAATGAGTTTTAGCTTTGAGTTACCCTTCTCTCCATAAATCATCACTGGCGTTTTATCCTTACGAGGAATGCGAATTGCCTTCTTGGCACACACAACTTCAGCTCCTATTTTGGACATCCAGTCCATGCCGACTATTACATCAAAACTTCCTAATTCTACGGGTATTAAGTCAATTTTAAACGTTTCTCCGGCTAAATTTATTTTACAATCACGGCAAATTTTATCGGCTTTAATTAGTTTACCATTAGCTAACTCAATCATGTACTTAGCATCTAGAGGTAATGATGAACAATTCAATTTAGCGTAAAAGCCTCTACTCACGTAACTTCTATCGGCACCAGTATCAAATATAATAGATGCGGATAAGTTATTAATGGTAAACGTACCCGTAACAAGCTCCGGGTCTTCACACGCCTCTCTAGCATTAATAACAAATGCTCTTCCACGTGCAGATCCATTATTCTTCTCTGGATTCGGACACTGGCTCTTATAGTGACCTTGTTTTCCACACCCATAACAAGTTATGGTAGCCAAAGCAGTTCTATTTGCATTGGTGGCAGGAGTCTTGGTACCATTTGTATTTGTAACGAGAGCCCTACAATCTTCAGCAAGATGACCCTTTCGATTACATTTGTTGCATATCACATTACAGTAACCAGAGTGATGTTTGTGGCATCGGTTGCATAAAGGATTTTGTCCTTTATAACCAAAGCTTAAACCACTACCCGCACCTTGCGTGTTTTCTTGTTTCTTAAAAGATTGTTGTTGGTTACCTCGATCATAATTTCCATTCCACTTTCTTTTGTTACCTGATACCTTCACATCAGTATTGGATACTTTCTTATCCATGATGACCTGATCCATTAGCTCGTTTGCCATGGTTATAGCTTCATGAATTGTCTTAGGTTTCGATGCTGTAACATTTGCCTTGACCTTTTTGGGCAACCCATCTTTGTACATTTCAATTTTCCGTTCTTCGGTTGGAACCAATTCAGGACATAGCAAAACTAATTCCATGAATCGCTGATTGTAGTTAGTGATTTCAGTACCAATAACCTTCAGACTTCGTAATTCATCTTCCAACTTCCTAACCTCGTTCCTTGGACAATATTCGTTGATTAACATTGTTTTGAATTCTTCCCATGGAGTATCATAAGCTACATCTCCTCCTACAGCCTTCACATAATTTTTCCACCACGTGAGTGCACTATCTTGTAAAGTGCACGATGCATACTTGGTCATGTCCTTTTCAACACAACCACTGATTTTAAACACAGTCTCCATCTTTTCTATCCACCGGGTTAAACCGATCGGTCCTTCTGTTCCACTGAATGATGAGGGCTTGCAAGCTTGAAAAGTTTTGTAAGTGCACCCCACACGAGGATTTGGGTTAACTGCAGCACCTCTTGCAGCCTCGACCCATAACATTCTGTCGTTCACTCGCTGATTGATGAGTTCCTGGATTTCTTGTTCCGTCATTCGGTTCAATCGCGCCATATTCTTCTATAAGAATGAAAAGAAAATAATTATTCACATGGAATATTATAGATGTAGTGTATATTTACAGTACATTATAGCTTATTAATAATATGAACCAGGTATTATTATAAAAGCCTTTTCTTCTTATTAGCGTTTTATAATTATATCTAGGGTAGTACCTACCCGTTAATGTCCATACTTAATAGCTTAGTACAGAATCAATTACTACTATCTAAATAATACTTAACCATGGAAAATTATTGCATTTCACACTTCACTATTTTACATATGCTTATCTTACATCGAACATTAAGCAAACCACACTAATAATATTATACAAAACATTATATGATCCCATGGTTTAATACGGCAGCGCATCGTTTGGTCTATTTTCTAGGACGTTTAGGTTCAAAGAATCGCTTAACGCTTATCCTGGCTGTCTGCCTATATTTTGGCTGTGGGACTGAAGAACTGGATGCCGGGATAGAACGAATAGGAATAGCGGGAGTAGGGGTGGTAGTGTCTAGTGGAGTTGGTGCCACATCATCCTTACTAAACTCGGGATTTGAATTTTCTAATTCATTAGCCTTTCGTTTCTTTCCTAGTTCGAACTCGTCTTTTGTAATTTCCTGTATTTCTTCCTCGGGTTCACTTTCCTCCTCGGGTTCACTTTCCTCCTCGGGTTCACTTTCTGGGTTCTCTATAGTCGGTTCATCCAGAATTTGTGAGTCTTCCCCAAAGATATTATTTTCGTCATCGGATAGGTTAATGACTGGAACACCATCTGAAGATTCTGGTTCGGAGTCGCTGAACGTGATGACAAGTTTTGAGCCCGACATCTATCACACAACAGCTAACCCATTAGTACTACATAATATTTACATATAAATTTTAACCAACAATGATAAGCAATGGTTTTTAAATCAGACCCGGTCAAAGTCCAGACTTACTAATGTATCCTAACGACTTATCAGTTAGCCACACTAATGCAAACCTGGTTCGCTAAGACCACCGCTCTGATACCACATGTCATAACCCGTCCTTAACCGTAAGAACGTGTTAGATAACGTATGATTTCATTGCGAGGTATTGACCTTTATATGCGACATTTTTAAAAGAAAAACTGCATATATTATACATTACAAACCATGATTCTTATTTTTGATACAAGCTTTGGATGAAATAAAATGATTATCATTTAGCGATCATCTTCGACTTACAAACTTTACAAATGATGATAACAACACGATTTCTAGCATATTTTACAACACAAGTTCTTGGATATGCAGTTTTATTTTTGACACAAATATGCGTACGCAAGATCCTGCTCAAATTCAACATAATGCAGCGGAAGCTTCTAATTATCACCTGAGAATAAACATGTTTAAAACGTCAACATAAAGTTGGTGAGATATAGGTTTAGTGCCGGCAGCAATATATATATAGACCACAAGATTTCGTATAATAACAGTTTAATAAAAATATTCTAAGTGGTTGAGCACTTGGTAACCATACTTAACATTTAATCACGTCGCATATTCCCTTTAATATGAAATCTTACTACACCGTACCAAGTGTAGTCACAAAACGAAGTACTGTGCAACCGTTGAATACTGGTCGTCCAGTCCGGTTGGGGTTGTCAGGCCCGATAGATCTATCAACAGGATTCGCGTTTACAATACCGCTGTAAATATTAGTTACCAAGCTACAGGGAAGTATGCCAGTGGTACAACTCAACGTAGAATATATTTTCAGTTACTTGTGTCCATAACGTAAAACATAAAATACATGTATTCTCATCCCGAAATATTTAGAGTTTAAAAGTGGGACTATATACTCACTTTCGTCTTGAAGTTATATATAATTTGACTTGGTCTCCGGTTGATATCACGAACCTATCCATATATAATATATCAATACCTTTTCTTTTTAAACAAACGTCACATATATATACTTGTTATACTTTTAATACTTTTAATAATTCCTTAGTCCGTAGTTAGCAGTTCGTTGTTAGTAATTCAATTTTAATGGTTCATTTTTAGATGTTTAATATACCCGCAATGAAATAAATAAAACCCCCAACGAAATAAATAAAACCCCATCGTATATGTATTGGTCGAGATTAATCTTGACCCATGGTACCGGTGTTGTCAAATGACGTGTTGCGTACATAAAGTACCGGTGTTGTCAAATGACGTGTTGCGTACAATCATGGGATCTTATGATTAATCTTCTCGTGTTGTTTACGGGTGATCCTGAACCATATAAAATTGAATTATAAGTACATATATATAAAATATCATGTTAACTTAAAAAGATGTGATTTATTTAATTTTTTCCCAATTATTTTCGTGGCTAAACTAGTCTTGGATATCCGATTTTGTTTCGGTCATAGTTTCTTCGTTACAACTCCGTTTTCGTTGATTCAACTTGCCATCTCCTTGGATCGAGTCCCTCTTTAAGACTATGAACTGTAAATACCTTAGTTTGTATTCAAAATCACACGGCATAGGTCAAACTTTAGTGAAACTTATGAAGTTAATCATTTTCCATCATGTAAACAACCTCAAATGATTATTTTTCTAAAAATACTTATACTTTGAGTTAAATTATGAAATTTTTATGTGTTATCATATTCATAGTAAAAATCATTTTTCCAGAAAATAAACCTCCATTCAAAGTTTAAGATGGTTTTTAATTATCCAACCCAAAACAGCCCCCGGTTGCACTCCGACGTCGTAAATTCAGTTTTTAAGGTGTTCTTTGAAAAACCAAGTTATACCTTGTTAAGTTAGCATATAATTAAGATATGTTACAGGTCTTGAAGTATTTTAAAAGTTAAGTTATAAGGATCTATTTAGTTTGCGAACAAGTTTGAAATCATTCAAACTATGTTCTAGTTTATAAACTCTTATATATATAGCTTTAAATATATGAATTGAAAAAGAGTTGAAGTAGAGTTTTTACCTCAAGTTTAAAATGTAAAGTTGCTGGAAAGAAGTAGTAAAATAAAAGTTGAGAGAGTTCTTGCAAGTGTGTGTGAAAATTGGAAGTAAAATTTGGAAAATGAATGTGTAAAAATGAGTTAGAAATGGTGCTTATTTATAGGCTTGAAAATTTGGTTTTTAGTGAAAATATCTAAGATAAGTTAAAATTTATTATGTCATGAATGACATATTATTCCAATAATTGAAGATTTCTATTGGTATATACCAATAGTAAATACTTCTAGAAGCTGTGTATAGTACCCTAGATATACGTATAGGATTATTGAGGAAACGGAACGAGAATTCAAATATAACTATCTTTTGTAAATATACTTATATTGTTTTATGTATAAAAGCCCTTTAAAAATGATTAAATACATTACTTATACGATATATGTATAAACATTATAAATCATCAGTATTTATGTCAAATAACGTTACGTAGGTTATTGTTTTGAAAACTTAAGTTAGTAGTTTCAAAATATACTTATGACTTTTTGTTATTAATACAAAATGAGATATTAAAACATCCTAGATCATGTTAAATATGTATGTATAATTATCATATATTGTATAGTTCGTGATATCATCGGTCAAACTAGACGGTCAAACGTTGTGTAAACTCTTTTCGGAAATATAAATCTCGACAATTTGGATTGCTTATCATGTTGGTAAGGTTTAATTTATGTAAATATTAATCTTATAAGTATAGAACGATCGAAAAAGTGCAGGTCGTTACATTAGGTGACTCACATGGGCTGCTAATAGCTGATCATTGGAGTGTATATACCAATAGTACATACATCTAAAAGCTGTGTATTGTACGAGTACGAATACGGGTGTATACGAGTAGAATTGTTGATGAAACTGAACGAGGATGTAATTGTAAGCATTTTTGTTAAGTAGAAGTATTTTGATAAGTGTCTTGAATTCTTTCAAAAGTGTATGAATACATATTAAAACACTACATGTTTATACATTTTAACTGAGTCGTTAAGTCATCGTTAGTCGTTACATGTAAATGTTGTTTTGAAACCTTTAGGTTAACGATCTTGTTGAATGTTGTTAACCCATTGTTTATTATAACAAATGAGATGTTAAATTTTTATATTATCATGATATTATGATATATAATATATCTTAGTATGATATATATACAGTTAAATGTCATTACAACGATAATCGTTACATATATGTCTCGTTTCGAAATCATTACGTTAGTAGTCATATTTTTACATATGTATTTCATTGTTAATACACTTAATAATATATTTACTTATCATTTAACATAATTAACCAAGTGTATCAATATCTTAATATGATTCATATGTACCTAGTAAGACGTTGTTATAACGATAATCGTTATATATATCGTTTTCGAGTTTCTTAAATTAATAGTCTCATTTTTATGTATATAACTCATTGTTAAAATACCTAATGAGATACATACTTATAATAAAATCCTGTTAAATATATATATAACCATATATATGTCATCGTATAGTTTTTACAAGTTTTAACATTCGTGAATCACCGGTCAACATGGGTGATCAATTGTCTATATGAAACCTATTTCAATTAATCAAGTCTTAAAAAGTTTGATTGCTTAACATGTTGGAAACACTTAATCATGTAAATAACAATTTCATTTAATATATATATATATAAACATGGAAAAGTTCGGGTCACTACAGTACCTACCCGTTAAATAAATTTCGTCCTGAAATTTTAAGCAGTTGGAGGTGTTGACGTATCTTCTGGAAATAAATGCGGGTATTTCTTCTTCATCTGATCTTCACACTCCCAGGTGAACTCGGGTCCTCTACGAGCATTCCATCGAACCTTAACAATCGGTATCTTGTTTTGTTTAAGTCTCTTAACCTCACAATCCATTATTTTGACGGGTTCTTCAATGAATTGAAGTTTTTCATTGATTTGGATTTCGTCCAACGGAATAGTGAGATCTTCTTTAGCAAAACATTTCTTCAAATTTGAGACGTGGAAAGTGTTATGTACAGCCGCGAGTTGTTGAGGTAGCTCCAGTTGGTAAGCTACTGGTCCGACACGATCTATAATCTTGAATGGTCCAATGTACCTTGGATTTAGTTTCCCCCGTTTACCAAATCGAACAACGCCTTTCCAAGGTGAAACCTTAAGCATGACCATTTCTCCAATTTTAAACTCTATATCTTTTCTTTCACTGTCCGTGTAGCTCTTTTGTCGACTCTGGGTGGTTTTCAATCTTTGTTGAATTTGGATGATTTTCTCGGTAGTTTCTTGTATTATCTCCGGACCCGTAATCTGTCTATCCCCCACTTCACTCTAACAAATCGGAGACCTGCACTTTCTACCTTAAAGTGCTTCAATTGGCGCCATCTCAATGCTTGAATGGTAGCTGTTGTTGTAGGAAAATTCTGCTAACGGTAGATGTCGATCCCAACTATTTCCGAAATCAATAACACAAGCTCGTAGCATGTCTTCAAGCGTTTGTATCGTCCTTTCACTCTGCCCATTAGTTTGTGGATGATAGGCAGTACTCATGTCTAGACGAGTTCCCAATGCTTGCTGTAATGTCTGCCAGAATCTTGAAATAAATCTGCCATCCCTATCAGAGATAATAGAGATTGGTATTCCATGTCTGGAGACGACTTCCTTCAAATACAGTCGTGCTAACTTCTCCATCTTGTCATCTTCTCTTATTGGCAGGAAGTGTGCTAATTTGGTGAGACGATCAACTATTACCCAAATAGTATCAAAACCACTTGCAGTCCTTGGCAATTTAGTGATGAAATCCATGGTAATGTTTTCCCATTTCCATTCCGGGATTTCAGGTTGTTGTAGTAGACCTCATGGTTTCTGATGTTCAGCTTTGACCTTAGAACACGTCAAACATTCTCCTACATATTTAGCAATATCGGCTTTCATACCTGGCCACCAAAAATGTTTCTTAAGATCCTTGTACATCTTCCCCGTTCCAGGATGTATTGAGTATCTGGTTTTATGAGCTTCTCTAAGTACCATTTCTCTCATATCTCCAAATTTTGGTACCCAAATTCTTTTAGCCCTATACCGGGTTCCGTCTTCCTGAATATTAAGATGCTTCTCCGATCCTTTGGGTATTTCATCCTTTAAATTTCCCTCTTTTAAAACTCCTTGTTGTGCCTCCTTTATTTGAGTAGTAAGGTTAGTGTGAATCATTATATTCATAGATTTTACTCGAACGGGTTCTCTGTCCTTCCTGCTCAAGGCGTCGGCTACCACATTTGCCTTCCCCGGGTGGTAACGAATCTCAAAGTCGTAATCATTCAACAATTCAATCCACCTACGCTGCCTCATATTCAGTTGTTTCTGATTAAATATGTGTTGAAGACTTTTGTGGTCGGTATATATAATACTTTTGACCCCATATAAGTAGTGCCTCCAAGTCTTTAATGCAAAAACAACCGCGCCTAATTCCAAATCATGAATCGTATAATTTTGTTCGTGAATCTTCAATTGTCTAGACACATAAGCAATCACCTTCGTTCGTTGCATTAATACACAACCGAGACCTTTCTTTGATGCGTCACAATAAATCACAAAATCATCATTCCCTTCAGGCAATGACAATATAGGTGCCGTAGTTAGCTTTTTCTTCAATAACTAAAACGCTTTCTCGTGTTCATCCCTCCATTCAAATTTCTTCCCTTTATGAGTTAATGCAGTCAAGGGTTTTCCTATTCTGGAAAAGTCTTGGATGAACCTTCTGTAGTAACCAGCTAGTCCTAAAAACTGGCGTATGTGTTTTGGAGTTTTCGGGGTTTCCCACTTTTCAACAGTTTCTATCTTTGCCGGATCCACCTTAATACCTTCTTTGTTTACTATGTGACCGAGGAATTGAACTTCTTCCAACCAAAATGCACACTTTGAAAACTTAGCATACAATTCTTCCTTCCTCAATACTTCTAACACCTTTCTCAAATGTTCACCGTGTTCTTGGTCATTCTTTGAGTAAATAAGTATGTCATCAATGAAAACAATGACAAACTTGTCAAGGTATGGTCCACACACTCGGTTCATAAGGTCAATGAACATAGCTGGTGCATTAGTTAAACCAAACGGCATGACCATAAATTCATAATGACCATAACGTGTTCTGAAAGCAGTCTTTGGAATATCATCTTCTTTCACCCGCATTTGATGATACCCGAAACGTAAGTCAATCTTTGAATAAACAGACGAGCCTTGTAGTTGATCAAATAAGTCGTCGATTCTCGGTAGTGGGTAGCGGTTCTTGATGGTAAGTTTGTTCAACTCTCGGTAGTCGATACACAACCTGAATGTACCATCTTTCTTCTTGACAAACAAAACAGGAGCTCCCCACGGTGATGTGCTTGGTCGATTGAAACCACACTCTAAAAGTTCTTGTAATTGGCTTTGTAGTTCTTTCATATCGCTGGGTGAGAGTCTGTAAGGAGCACGAGCTATTGGTGCAGCTCCTGGTACAAGATCTATTTAAAATTCAACAGATCGATGTGGAGGTAGTCCCGGTAATTCTTTCGGAAATACATCGGGAAATTCTTTTGCGATGGGAACATCATTGATGCTCTTTTCTTCAATTTGTACTTTCTCGACGTGTGCTAGAACAGCATAGCAACCTTTTCTTATTAGTTTTTGTGCCTTCAAATTACTAATAAGATGTAGCTTCATGTTGCCCTTTTCTCCGTACACCATTAAGGGTTTTCCTTTTTCTCGTATAATGCGAATTGCATTTTTGTAACAAACGATCTCTGCTTTTACTTCTTTCAACCAGTCCATACCGATTATCACATCAAAACTCCCTAACTCTACTGGTATCAAGTCAATCTTAAATGTTTCGCTAACCAGTTTAATTTCTCGATTCCGGCATATATTATCTGCTAAAATTAATTTACCATTTGCTAATTAGAGTAAAAATTTACTATCCAAAGGCGTCAATGGACAACTTAATTTAGCACAAAAATCTCTACTCATATAGCTTCTATCTGCACCCGAATCAAATAAAACGTAAACAGATTTATTGTCAATAAGAAACGTACCCGTAACAAGCTCCGGGTCTTCCTGTGCCTTTGCCGCATTAATATTGAAAACTCTTCCACGACCTTGTCCATTCATGTTCTCCTGGTTCGGGCAATTTCTAATAATGTGGCCCGGTTTTCCACATTTATAACAAACTACATTGGCATAACTTGCTCCGACACTACTTGCTCCGCCATTACTCGTTCCGACACCATTTGTTCCTTTCGTTCTGTTAACCCCTGGTCCATAGACCTCACACTTCGCCGTGCTATGACCATTTCTTTTACACGTGTTGCAAAATTTGGTGCAGAACCCCGAGTGATACTTTTCACACCTTTGGCATAGCTGCTTCTGATTGTTGTTGTTGTTGCGGTTATTATTATTGTTGGGATGATTGTTGTAGTTGCTGCTGCTGTTGTTGTTGTTGTTGTTGTTGTTGTTATTGTTGGGCCGTTTGTTGTAGTTGCGATTGATGTTACGATTGTTGGGATAGTTGTTGCGATTATTGTTGTAATTGCTGTTGTTGTTGTATTGGTGATTCTTATCACCGTTTTCCTCCCACTTTCTTTTGACTTGCTTCACATTGGCCTCTTCAGCAGTCTGTTCTTTAATTCTTTCTTCAATCTGGTTTACTAGTTTGTGAGCCATTCTACATGCCTGTTGTATGGAGGCGGACTCGTGTGAACTTATATCTTCTTGGATTCTTTCCGGTAATCCTTTCACAAACGCGTCGATCTTCTCTTCCTCATCTTCGAACGCTCCCGGACACAATAAGCACAATTCTGTGAATCGTCTTTCGTACGTGGTAATATCAAATCCTTGGATTCGTAACCCTCTAAGTTCTGTCTTGAGCTTATTGATCTCGGTTCTGGGACGGTACTTCTCATTCATCAAGTGCTTAAACGCTGACCACGGTAGTGCGTAAGCATCATCTTGTCCCACTTGCTCTAGATAGGTATTCAACCATGTTAACGCAGAACCTGTGAAGGTATGTGTAGCGTACTTCACTTTGTCCTCTTCAGTACACTTACTTATGGCAAACACTGATTCGACCTTCTCGGTCCACCGTTTCAATCCGATCGGTCCTTCGGTTCCATCAAATTCCAAAGGTTTACAGGCAGTGAATTCTTTGTAGGTGCATCCTACACGATTTCCTGTACTGCTAGATCCAAGGTTATTGTTGGTATGTAGTGCAGCCTGTACTGCGGCTATGTTTGCAGCAAGAAAGGTACGAAATTTCTCTTCGCTCATATTCATGGTTTGTCGAGTAGTCGGTGCCATTTCCTTCAAATAGTCAAATGAAACAAGTTAATCATACAGAATATTAAGAGTAGTCAATAGTATCTCGTAGCATAATATGAACTCATTTATAAAAGCTTTTTCTTCATATTAGCGTTTTATAAGTTTAAATTCGGGTAGTACCTACCCGTTAAGTTCATACTTTGTAGCTAATATACAATTCAACTACTACAATTCTATATGAAAAACTGATTATAATAATATTTCGCGTTCAAACTTTTACACAATATTTTACAAACTTACAATACCGCTTATTTTACATATAGCATGAAATATAGCACACAATAACTTTGATACAAGATAGTTGTGAAGATAATTCTAGCTAGTACACAAGTCATTCAGTAAAGGCAATAAAGACACGTAATTCATACGTCCAGAAACAAGTCATGCATTCTGGTTTTACTAGGAATACTTCCCATCCTTGGTCTTGTGGAACATAACCGTTATGGCCGTTGATAAGATAGCGTGTTGCAACATCGTCAAAGGGACGAGGGTTACGTAATGACCAACAGTCTCGTAATAACCTAAAAACCTCATTTCTTACCCCAATTACCGACTCCGTCACTTGTGGGAATGTTTTGTTTAATAGTTGTAGCCCGATGTTCTTTTTCTCACTTTGGTGAGAAGCGAACATTACTAACCCGTAAGCATAGCATGCTTCTTTATGTTGCATGTTAGCCACTTTTTCTAAATCATGAAGTCCTATATTCGGATACATTGAGTCAAAATAATTTCTTAACCCGTTGCGTAAAATAGCATTTGGGTTCCCCGCAATATATGCGTCAAAGTAAACACATCGTAACTTATGGGTTTCCCAATGTGATATCCTCCATCTTTCAAACGAAAGTCTCTTATAAACCAAGACATTCTTGGAACGTTCTTTGAATGTCTTACAAACTGATTTCGCCGTAAATAGTTGTGCCGAAGAATTCTGACCGACTCTAGACAAGATTTCATCAATCATGTCTCCGGGTAGGTCTCTTAAAATATTGGGTTGTCTATCCATTTTGTGTTTTTATACTGTAAAATAGACAAGAGTTAGATTCATAAAAAAAAAAACTTATTAATACAAGCAATTTTTACATATATCATAAAGCATAAGCACACTATATTACATATATTACACCACACGAATACAACTATCTTATTCCGACTCGCTCGTTTCTTCTTCTTCTTCAGTTTTGGTTCGTTTTGCCAAGTTTCTAGGGATATATGATGTTCCCCTAATACGAGCTGTCGTTTTCCACAATGGTTTAGAAAAACCTGGTGGTTTAGAGGTTCCCGGGTCATTGTTACAACTTAAGGGCTTCGGGGGTTGACGATACATATAAAGTTCATCGGGTTTGGAATCAAATTTCTCTATTTTTATGCCCTTTCCCTTATTGTTCTCTTTTGCCTTATTAAATTGTGTTGGGGTAATTTCTATAACATCATCGGATTCCTTGTCGGGATCCAATTCATCGGAGAATTGGTAATCCTCCCAATACTTTGCTTCCTTGGCGGAAACACCATTGACCATAATTAACTTTGGTCGGTTGGTTGAGGATTTTCTTCTACTTAACCATTTTATTATTTCCCCCACTGGTTCTATTTCTTCTTCCGGTTCCGATTCTTCTTCTGGTTCCGATTCTTCTTCCGGTTCCGAATCTTCTTTCGGTTCCTCTTCGGGAACTTGTGAATCAGTCCACGAATTATTCCAATTTACATTTGACTCTTCATTATTATTAGGTGAGTCAATGGGACTTGTTCTAGAGGTAGACATCTATCACATAATATCAAACACGTTAAAAGATTAATATATCACATAATATTCACACGTTAAAAATATATAGTTTCCAACAAAATTTGTTAAACAATCATTTTTCAAGTAAACACGGTCAAAGTCCAGACTCACTAATGCATCCTAACAAACTCGATAAGACACACTAATGCAAAATTCTGGTTCTCTAAGACTAACGCTCTGATACCAACTGAAATGTCCCGTTCTTATTGATTAAAAACATTCCATATTAATTGATTTCGTTGCGAGGTTTTGACCTCTATATGAGACGTTTTTCAAAGACTGCATTCATTTTTAAAACAAACCATAACCTTTATTTCATCAATAAAGGTTTAAAAAGCTTTACGTAGATTATCAAATAATGATAATCTAAAATATCCTGTTTACACACGACCATTACATAATGGTTTACAATACAAATATGTTACATCGAAATCAGTTTCTTGAATGCAGTTTTTACACAATATCATACAAACATGGACTCCAAATCTTGTTCTTATTTTAGTATGCAATAGCGGAAGCTCTTAGTATTCACCTGAGAATAAACATGATTTAAACGTCAACAAAAATGTTGGTGAGTTATAGGTTTAACCTATATATTATCAAATCATAATAATAGACCACAAGATTTCATATTTCAATACACATCCCATACATAGAGATAAAAATCATTCATATGGTGAACACCTGGTAACCGACATTAACAACATGCATATTTAAGAATATCCCCATCATTCCGGGACACCCTTCGGATATGATATAAATTTCGAAGTACTAAATCATCCGGTACTTTGGATGGGGTTTGTTAGGCCCAATAGATCTATCTTTAGGATTCGCGTCAATTAGGGTGTCTGTTCCCTAATTCTTAGATTACCAGACTTAATAAAAAGGGGCATATTCGATTTCGATAATTCAACCATAGAATATAGTTTCACGTACTTGTGTCTATTTTGTAAATCATTTATAAAACCTGCATGTATTCTCATCCCAAAAATATTAGATTTTAAAAGTGGGACTATAACTCACTTTCACAGATTTTTACTTCGTCGGGAAGTAAGACTTGGCCACTGATTGATTCACGAACCTATAACAATATATACATATATATCAAAGTATGTTCAAAATATATTTACAACACTTTTAATATATTTTGATGTTTTAAGTTTATTAAGTCAGCTGTCCTCGTTAGCAACCTACAACTAGTTGTCCACAGTTAGATGTACAGAAATAAATCGATAAATATTATCTTGAATCAATCCACGACCCAGTGTATACGTATCTCAGTATTGATCACAACTCAAACTATATATATTTTGGAATCAACCTCAACCCTGTATAGCTAACTCCAACATTCACATATAGAGTGTCTATGGTTGTTCCGAAATATATATAGATGTGTCGACATGATAGGTCGAAACATTATATACGTGTCTATGGTATCTCAAGATTACATAATATACAATACAAGTTGATTAAGTTATGGTTGGAATAGATTTGTTACCAATTTTCACGTAGCTAAAATGAGAAAAATTATCCAATCTTGTTTTACCCATAACTTCTTCATTTTAAATCCGTTTTGAGTGAATCAAATTGCTATGGTTTCATATTGAACTCTATTTTATGAATCTAAACAGAAAAAGTATAGGTTTATAGTCGGAAAAATAAGTTACAAGTCATTTTTGTAAAAGTAGTCATTTCAGTCGAAAGAACGACGTCTAGATGACCATTTTAGAAAACATACTTCCACTTTGAGTTTAACCATAATTTTTGGATATAGTTTCATGTTCATAATAAAAATCATTTTCCCAGAATAACAACTTTTAAATCAAAGTTTATCATAGTTTTTAATTAACTAACCCAAAACAGCCCGTGGTGTTACTACGACGGCGTAAATCCGGTTTTACGGTGTTTTTTGTGTTTCCAGGTTTTAAATCATTAAGTTAGCATATCATATAGATATATAACATGTGTTTAGTTGATTTTAAAAGTCAATTTAGAAGGATTAACTTTTATTTGCGAACAAGTTTAGAATTAACTAAACTATGTTCTAGTGATTACAAGTTTAAACCTTCGAATAAGATAGCTTTATATGTATGAATCGAATGATGTTATGAACATTATTACTACCTCAAGTTCCTTGGATAAACCTACTGGAAATGAAAAAAATAGATCTAGCTTCAAAGGATCCTTGGATGGCTTGAAAGTTCTTGAAGCAGAATCATGACACGAAAACAATTTCAAGTAAGATTTCCACTCGAAATAAGATTGTTATAGTTATAGAAATTGAATTAAAGTTTGAATATGATTATTACCTTGTATTAGAAAGATAACCTACTGTAAGTAACAAAGGTTTCTTGATCTTGGATGATTACTTGGAATGGATTTAGAAAACTTGGAAGTAAACTTGCAATCTTGGAAGTATTCTTGATTTTATGAAACTAGAACTTTTGGAATTTATGAAGAACACTTAGAACTTGAAGATAGAACTTGAGAGAGATCAATTAGATGAAGAAAATTGAAGAATGAAAGTGTTTGTATGTGTTTTTGGTCGTTGGTGTATGGATTAGATATAAAGGATATGTAATTTTGTTTTCATGTAAATAAGTCATGAATGATTACTCATATTTTTGTAATTTTATGAGATATTTCATGCTAGTTGCCAAATGATGGTTTCCACATGTGTTAGGTGACTCACATGGGCTGCTAATAGCTGATCATTGGAGTGTATATACCAATAGTACATACATCTAAAAGCTGTGTATTGTACGAGTACGAATACGGGTGCATACGAGTAGAATTGTTGATGAAACTGAACGAGGATGTAATTGTAAGCATTTTTGTTAAGTAGAAGTATTTTGATAAGTGTCTTGAAGTCTTTCAAAAGTGTATGAATACATATTAAAACACTACATGTATATACATTTTAACTGAGTCGTTAAGTCATCGTTAGTCGTTACATGTAAATGTTGTTTTGAAACCTTTAGGTTAACGATCTTGTTGAATGTTGTTAAGCCATTGTTTATTATAACAAATGAGAAGTTAAATTGTTATATTATCATGATATTATGATATATAATATATCTTAGTATGATATATATACAGTTAAATGTCGTTACAACGATAATCGTTACATATATGTCTCGTTTCGAAATCATTAAGTTAGTAGTCTTATTTTTACATATGTATTTCATTGTTAATACACTTAATAATATATTTACTTATCATTTAACATAATTAACCAAGTGTATCAATATCTTAATATGATTCATATGTACCTAGTAAGACGTTGTTATAACGATAATCGTTATATATATCGATTTCGAGTTTCTTAAATTAATAGTCTCATTTTTATGTATATAACTCATTGTTAAAATACCTAATGAGATTCATACTTATAATAAAATCCTGTTAACTATATATATAACCATATATATGTCATCGTATAGTTTTTACAAGTTTTAACGTTCGTGAATCACCGGTCAACATGGGTGATCAATTGTCTATATGAAACCTATTTCAATTAATCAAGTCTTAAAAAGTTTGATTGCTTAACATGTTGGAAACACTTAATCATGTAAATAACAATTTCATTTAATATATATATAAACATGGAAAAGTTCGGGTCACTACAGTATGCGGGGGATATTCTATATGCATTATGTTAATGTCGATTATAAGGTGTCCATCATATTAATGATTTTTATGCACTTGCAAGTGTAATGAGATTTATGGAAAAATGAGAATCTTGTGGTCTATTATATAAATGGGAAATGATTGATTATGATAAACTAATGAACTCACCAACCATTTGGTTGACACTTTAAAGCATATTTATTCTCAGGTATTAAGGAAATCTTCTGCTGTGCATTAGCTCATTTTAAGGATATTACTTGGAGTCATTTATGGCATATTTCGAAAGACGTTGCATTCAAGTCGTTGAGTTCATAAAGATTATTATTATGTCAATTATTGTTGGATGTATTATGAAATGGTATGCATGCCGTCAAATTTCGATGTAAAGAAAGTTTGTCTTTTGAAAACGAATACAATGTTTGTAAAATGTATCATATAGAGGTTAAATACCTCGCGATGTAATCAACTATTGTGAATCGTTTATAATGTATATGAACGGGTCCTTTAAGTTGGTATCAGAGCGGTGGTCTTAGCGAACCAGGTCTGCATTAGTGTGTCTAACTGATAGTCGTTAGGATGCATTAGTGAGTCTGGACTTCGACCGTGTCTGGATGTCAAAAGTTTTGCTTATCATTTTTGTCGGAAATCGCCTGCTTATCATTCTTAGTCTAGACACATCTTACTGCATTGATTGCATGAATAGTGTATAGACAAAATTCATATCTTAGCGTATCTGTTACTGTAAACTTTGCCTGACATATCCCGTAAATTCCTCCGTAATCTACGAAATCTTTTGCGCTATATATATATAGATATTCTATGTAATTAGAATACCACCCGATAGCCGGAAAATCATTTCATATCGAAAAATCTTTAATTAAATCGAACGAAATGGAATTCGTCATTAGTTTAATTCCCTCGAATTCCGATATGGAATCCCACTCAAGCTCCGAAAGCAGTGTGACTGGAATGGATCAACCAATCAGCCATCATCTATTTTGGATGAATTGGGGATGGGTTCATAGCCTCCTCAATCAATGGACACAAGAAGAAGGCGATCCTTTCCATCCACCACATTGCCCTCTTGGCGAAGAACCTGAAGCACTTACCAGCGAACCTGTCCGAAACACCATTTTCTCTCTCATTTCCAGAGTATCGCGTCACGATTATATACTACATCAAATTCTAGATTTTATTTATCCGCTCGTTCGAACCGACAATCACCCCAGTGTAATAGAAGAAGTCAACAAGCTTCGCGCTCGGGTAGTGGCTTTGTAGAATATGGTGCAAAGGTTACAAACACCAGCAGCAGCACCAGCAGCATAACCATTACTACCATCATCAACGCCAACAGTACCATTATCACCCCCAACCACAACCGCATCGTAAACCTCAACTTTACAATCTGTCCCACGAGCATCAATGTCATACGCCCTGTAGATACCAAGCAATACCAACAACAACAAACGATGAAGTGTTGATTCATAACTTCATTGGAGAAACACTCCGCGGCGATTATGTAATCTCTAAAGTCTTAGAGATTATCTATTCTAATCCTAACCATAAATCAGATGAGTGAATTGAAATGATAGAAGGAAGAGTAGAAACCCTGACAAGAATGATGCGTGATTTATAAGCTAGACTTGTTTTACCAACAGCATCAACAGTACCGTAGCATCACCATCACAGTCAGTGCCATCAGTGTCATCAGAATCAGCAGCACCTATAACATCACAAACTCCGTCAGTTCAAGAATCACCGTGGACATCATTATGAATCAATAATGCGTATATTGTATCAATGAGTTATGAAGTATTAACTCACTCCCTCTGAAGAAATTATATGTATATTTTATATATATAAATTTTGAGATCAAAATAAATCTTTCCATACTAAGCTATTATGTGTGAATCTTAACTACTCGGTTAATTCATATTACTAATATGCAATTTGGTACGTCCTTCGTCCGCAAGTTAACCATCGTTAGCTACAATTTCTGTCTCAATTCAATAAATTCCAACTCATAATAAACCAAGTGTATTATTTAAATATATGTTTGATTTTACACTTTCATCATCGATGTACTCGAAACTTTCCAAATAACATCATTCGTACCTGGCGAAGTTCACAAGAATTTCACAAAAACCAGCATCATGTATCAACAAATAACGAAGTATTGATTCACAATATTATTGAAGAAATACTTATGTAATTTCTAAAGTTTTAGGGATTACTCAATTCTAGTTTCAATCATAAATCAGATGAGTTTAATTTAATATTAACTCATTAAATCTATGTTACATCTAAAGAAAATATACACATATATATATTTTCATAAAAACTATAATAAAATTCTTTTGTACAAAATATTAATTGTGAAATTTTTTTTAACGGGTAGGTAATACCCAAGAGATATATAAATTCACAATTAATATGGTACATTCTTCGAATCTGATTTAGCAATCAACAACTATACACACTATTTTCTCAACAATATACATTCTTTTATAAAAATCAAAACAACCATACTCGTTGAAATTCAATTACATATGCTGATCTTGAAATCGCAGAATTCAATTCTAAATATAACCAGTATCATCACTCTTAGATTCCTATATCTTTCCAAGTTATACTTTGACTTCAAAACTGTGCTAGAACATCATATGTATATTAACGATTACAATCTGTGTTCAAACCCTTCGAAATTCCTGAAGACACTTCAAATAATGAACAATCGAGATGATGATCCAACCACATGTTACCCACAGTTATGTATCTGAAAAACTCTTAAAACCAAAGTCATAGTTTAACACGTATCTGTGCCAGATCCTTTGGCATTTATTAGCTAAAATAACTTTTCAATCTCTTTTCAAAGTAGCCAGTTTTATCACAGCTCCAGCAAGTCGACTTCAACTTTTCAGTCGGACTAACCTTATTATAACCTTGATATATACGTTGTCCTTTCGCCATCATTACCGGGGAACCATTTATATTCCACCACATTAGCAGTAAACTTATCAGCAACCGTAATGATCTAGGATTTTTCGAAAAATCATCAAAACCCCATCATTTACTCATCTGCATCTTGTAACGGGAATTCCCATACGAATCATCGGGAATTAGCAATCAGTATTTTGAAATCTCGCTGCATGTCTACGCCAACAGTTATATGTGTACATATAACATCTATCTCCTGGACTTACATACTTCGAATGTGAAGTTTCAGAAAAACACCCTAAACTGCGAACTAGTTCTCAAAATTTTGAAAAAATGCCGATGAAGCAGCAAAAACTGTAAACGAACTTAACAGTAAAAAGTTTGATGATAAAGAATAGTGTGTTGGCAAAGCTCAAAAAAAGAGAAGGTTTGGAACTGGAAAACGGATTGAGCCAGTTATGAAGGAGGCTGTGGACAAATCACAAAGACTAAATCGCCTTCAAAGAATCCAAATGATTAAGTATCTGCTGAAGTCATTAACGAATACCTTGCTCCTGACTCTAAACCCTTGCGGACAATATTCTTCATCATCCTCTGATATTAGAAATTTTAAGATATCATCGTATCTTTCATTATAAATATCCTCCATATTTCTGAAGATATTTCCATAATTATTCTTATCCGAAATCATTTACCTCTTCGCACTATCTGTATTACATCATAAAAAAACTATTTTTGTTTCTAAATTCCGAAACCTTCAAGTTTAAAATAAGAATGTTTTTAAAGTAGTGTTGGAAACTGAAGTATGAGTTAGTATAATATAATGACACTTGATCAACGTGATTATATTACAGTAAGTCATGCTGAGTTTCTAAATTGAACATGATGATTCACAGATCATAACATCATCATGTGCCATGTTACCCGCTTCTGGTATTCTATTTAACCCCTAAGAATATCAAGAAAACTATTTTCTTGATGATTCGGTCTTGTCCGAGGTATTCTAGTAATTTGACAAATCAAGATTTTGTCATTACAATTCCTTTCTTAAAACATTAATTATGTTCATTCCGAAATCCATACCTACAAATTCTGGACCATTATTCGCTTGACTTGAAGTCGGGAAGGGGAGACAAAAGTATGGAACTCTTGAATATAAAAGAAAATATAAAGCTCGACAACAACACATAAATTACAAACCATGCATATCAATACGTATTGCCACGTAGAGGCACGGGAGTATTAAAATTACTATAACCCTAAGGTAATAGTAGAAATAAATAAAATCCTCTGGTGGTAGATGAAAGAGAAGAATGACAGATATGAAAGTGAGGAGTATATCAAGAATCAGTACTGGATGGAGCATATTGGCGAATACTTTAAAATATGAGTTAAGGGAGAAAGAATAGAAGGTGTAAATTACAAGGAAACGAAGGGGGTGGATTTATAGCAAAATATCCGACAGAGCAATCAAAACAGATTATAGCATTTAATCAAAGTGGATCCTAACTTCCTTAATTACCGAAGCACCAAATCTTATTACGAAGATTTTCCCTAAATTCCTTGAATTCCAGAAATCAACCATGACTATGTCATTGATTAAAAAGAACGTGCATTTACTCATTTCATTCTTTTGTGATAACTTCACTCGTACTCTTCACAAAAATCAAATTACTTTATCTATATTACTTGATGATAATAAAACTCTAATTTCCAACTCGTATACGTCATGAAAACATACTTATTGTCAGCCATGACCATCCCATTCAAATTTCGGGACGAAATTTCTTTAACGGGTAGGTACTGTGACAACCCGGAAAATTCCAACCAAATTTAAACTTTATCTTTATATTATTTCGACACGATAAGCAAAGTTTGTTAAGTTAAATCTCAAGAATTTTAAACTGTGTTCATACATTCATTATAACCTCGACCAAATTTTGACGATTCACGAACCGTTATATATAAATAGATATGTATATATATGTATATATATATATATATATATATATTATAACTTGAGAATATTAATAAAGTATTAAACATATAATACTTTACACGAACGTATTTGTTTCAATATGTTTATCGATGGAATTAGAAGATAATATCAAATGATTGATTTATCAGATACATTGTGATATGATTACGGGTCCATGTTATGAGGTCCACTGTGATTTAAGAAATCTATTCTTTTTGACAACATTCAAAAAATGGTAAAGTGATTTATAAGTAAGAACGTGGAGTGTAAATAACTTAGATGTTGGATATCGACAAGTTAAGTAACTCGACATTTTTCATTAAGATTATTTCATACGTTTATTTAACCTTTGGACTTTATCTCATGCTTCACCAACAGACTGTAATTTAAAAACTTGAAACCTATTATGAATATATATGATTCTACTTTTCAAAAATGTTTTATGATATAACGATTTCCATTATTTTAACCTTTAAACAAAATGATTCTTAAATATATTTAGTTTTGGAAAACAAAATTATCATATTTATTTGATTTAGTTTCAAACGTATAAAAACGTTTTCAGTTTAAAAAAAGAACTTTATTATTAAAACGTATATAACTTTTATAAATATCTAGAACTACTTTTTACAACTCATTACTTAACCAGTATGATAAAGATAACGATATTTATATTTTATTTTATTAAATATATATAACGATTTAAATTAATATTATATATATTTATACGCGTATTATACGTACATAGTTTTATACTTTTACTATACTTAAACTTTACCTTTACTTTATTTTTACTTTACTTTAATAATTCATTTTAATAATTCATATTTTAATAATTCACTTTAATACTTTAATAATTCACTTTAATAATTCATTTTAATATATATATATATATATATTTACTCCGTATTATTTCAAGATATTATTAGTATACATAAAATATTACGACGGAGTGCTGTCCGAGTGATTTCGAAATTGTTTTTCGAGCGGGATAGAGCTAAGGAAATTATGGGTTATAGCTATGGAGGTTATGGGTATCGTTCGGGAGTATTGCTCGTGAGTCAAACTAGTGTTTATCATCCCCGTTGCATCTACGTAATTTTTCCTGCAATATTGAATCTCAATATTGATACGTTCGTGAATCCGAGGCCAACCTTGCACTTGTTCAATGCCATCATATGCTTAATTACTATGAAATACAATATTGTGAGTTTCATTTGCTCCCTTTTTAAATACTTTTGCAATATATATTTTTGAGACTGAGAATATATGCGCTGCTTTTATAAATGTTTTACGAAATAGACACAAGTAATCGAAACTACATTATATGGTTGGATTATCGAAATTGAATATCGCCCCTTCAAGTCTGTTAACCTAAGAATTAGGGAAATGGCCCCTAATTGACGCGAATCCTAAAGATAGATCTATGGGCCTAACAAACCCCATTCTGGAAATTGGAATGCTTTAGTACTTCGATTTAAATGGTGATTGCGATTGCCAATATTTATGGCATACTTGCGAGTATGCGGGGGATATTCTATATGCATTATGTTAATGTCGGTTATCAGGTGTCCATCATATGAATGATTTTTATGCACTTGCGAGTGTAATGAGATTTATGGAAAAATGAGAATCGTGTGGTCTATTATATAAATGGGAAATGATTGATTATGATAAACTAATGAACTCACCAACCTTTTGGTTGACACTTTAAAGCATGTTTATTCTCAGGTATTAAGGAAATCTTCCGCTGTGCATTAGCTCATTTTAAGGATATTATTTGGAGTCATTCATGGCATATTTCGAAAGACGTTGCATTCGAGTCGTTGAGTTCATCAAGATTATTATTAAGTCAATTATAGTTGGATGTATTATGAAATGGTATTCATGCCGTCAACTTTCGATGTAAAGAAAGTTTATCTTTTGAAAACGAATGCAATGTTTGTAAAATGTATCATATAGAGGTCAAATACCTCACGATGTAATCAACTATTGTGAATCGTTTATAATGTATATGAACGGTTCCTTTCATTGTCGGTCGGAACGTGTGGATGAATAAGGTTGCGAATTTTGAATATCATATAATCTTTGCGAGATATCTTGGGAATGAGGGTGAATATGGTGTTTTGGACAGGTTCGCCGGTAAGTGCTTCAGGTTCTTCACCAAGAGGTGAATTCGGTTGGTGGAAAGGATTGCCTTCTTCCCGTCTCCATTGATTAAGTCGACTACGAACCCATCAGATGAATTGGGGATGGCTGATTGGTTAATTCATTCTGGTGATGCTACTTTCGGAGCTTAGGTGAACATCCACGTCGGAATAGCTATCGGGTTCTGAAGAACTTGAACTAGTGACGAGTTCCATTTCGTACGATTGAATAAAGAATTTTTTTATATGAATTGATTTCTAGCTATCGGATGGTATTCTAATTATATAGAATATCTATATATACAGAACAAAAGATTTCGTAGATTACGGAGGGATTTTCGGAATATGTCAGGCAAAGTTTACAGTAACAGATATGCTAAGATATGAATTAGCAGATACGCTGAGATATGAATTTTATCTATACACTATTCATGCAGTCAATGCAGTAAGATGTGTCTAGACTTTAAGGATGATAAGCAGATAATTTTCGACATGAAATGATAAGCAAAACTTTTGACATGCAGACACGGTTGAAGTCCAGACTCACTAATGCATCTAAACAACTATCGGTTAGACACATTAATGCAAGACCTGGTTCGCTAAGACCACCGCTCTGATACCACCTATAACGACCCGTCCTAATCCATCTGGACGAATACATTACATTTGGTTACATCGCGAGGTACTTGACCTCTATATGATACATTTTACAAACATTGCATTCGTTTTTTAGAAAGACAAACTTTCATTACATCGAAAGTTGACGGCATGCATACCATTTCATAATATATCCAACTATAATTGACTTAATAATAATCTTGATGAACTCAATGACTCAAATGCAACGTCTTTTAAAATATGACATGAATGACTCCAAGTAATATTTCTAAAATGAGCAAATGCACAACGGAAGATTTCTTTCAAACCTGAGAATAAACATGCTTTCAAGTGTCAACCAAAAGGTTGGTGAGTTCATTAGTTTATCATAAACATTCATTTTCATCATTTTAATAGACGACAAGAGTTCATATATTTAATTGTACACGTAACCCGAGTACAAAATAACACGCGTAACCCGCGAATTAAAAATCATTCATATGGTGAACGCTTGATAACTGACTTAACTTTAATGCATAGAATATCCCCAAACAGAACCTCTCGTCTGTATAATAATAATAATCTCGAAGTACTAAAGCATCCGTACCCCGGATAGGACTTGTCGAGGTCCATAGATCTATCTTTAGGATTCTCGTCAATTAGGGGCCATACCCGTTTTCTAATTATTAGGTTACCAAGCTAAAAAGGGGTGATATTCAATATTTATAATCCAGCCATAGAATGTAGTTTTTGATCACTTGTGTCTATTTCGTAAAACATTAATAAAATCAGCGCATGTATTCTCAGTCCCAAAAATATATATAAAAAGGGAGTAATGAAACTCACTATATGATATTTTGTAGTAAAAATATGCATACGACAGAACTGAACAATGCAGGGTTGGCCTCAGATTCACGAACCTATATCATTCACGAACCTAATACATTACATTTGGTTACATCGTGAGGTACTTGACCTCTATATGATACATTTTACAAACATTGCATTCATTTTTAAAAGACAAACTTTCATTGCATCAAAAGTTGACGGCATGCATACCATTTCATAATATGTCCAACTATAATAGAATTAGTAACAATCTTGATGAACTCAACGACTCGAATGCAACGTCTTTTGAAATATGTCATAAATGACTCCAAGTAATATCTTTAAAATGAGAGATGCATAGCGGAAGATTTCCTTAATACCTGAGAATAAACATGCTATAAAGTTTCAATCAAAAGGTTGGTGAGTTCATTAGTTTATCATAATCATTCATTTCCATCATTTTAATAGACCACAAGATTTCATATATTGACACGCGTAACTCGCGAATTAAAATTCATTCATATGGTGAACACCTGGTAACCGACCTTAACAGGTTGCATATAGAATATCCCCATCATTCCGGGACTCACATCGGACATGATAAATCGAAGTACTAAAGCAGTTCAAATTCTCTGACTGGGGCTTGTTAGTGCCCATAGATCTATCTTTAGGATTCGCGTCAATTGGTGGCAATTATAATAAACACCAATTCTTAGGCTACCAAGCTAAAAAGGGGCATATTTGGTTTGATAATCCAACCATAGAATGTAGTTTCGATCACTTGTGTCTATTTCGTAAAGCATTTATAAAAGCAGCGCATATATTCCCAGTCCCAAAAATATATATTGCAAAAGCATTTAAAAAGGGAGCAAATGAAACTCACAATACTGTATTTTGTAGTAAAAATACATATGACGAAACTGAACAATGCAGGGTTGGCCTCGGATTCACGAACCTATATCATTTGTATATTTATTAATATACATAGTTGTAATCGAACAAATATATATATAAATTTATTAGTTATATCCTTTTTATATTAATAAAATATATATGTTTCTTATATTCATTTTGTTATATAAAAATATTAATTTTCGTTATGTTATGTATATTAACTATAGTATTATATGACTAAAAAAATCATTTGATAAAATAATATTAATAATAATAAATAAAAAGTTGTATTATTTTATAATAATAATATTAGTAAATATACTTAATAATGATAATAATAATAATTATCATCCTAAAAACAATAATACTTATATTAATATTAGTAGTAATATTGATAATAATAATAATGATAGTTTTAATGATAATAATAATGAAAATGATAATTTTAATAAAGACTACTTTTGTTAAAAATAATAATTTTAAAAATGATAATTTTAATGGTAATACTAATAATAATATTAATATTACTAATGATAATAATAGTAATGATAATAACTATAATAACCATAATAATAATTTTACTAATAATCATAATAATGATATTAATTCTAATAATACTTATTTTAATAAAAATAATGATATTAATGATAATAATAATAATACACCTTTTAATACTTAATGCTATTACTTATTAATGATAATAATATTAATCATATAATTACAACAATTAATAATAATAATAATAATAATAATAATAATAATAATAATAATAATAATAATAATAATAATAATAATAATAATAATAATAATAATAATAATAGAGGAATGCCTTTAAAAGCTTTTTCCTAAAAAAGTGCCTCAGACAAGGCTCGAACCTGAGACCTCTCCTTAACGCACAACACCCTAAACCCATGCTCCATCTATTACTTTCCTGATTTACCTAATCCTTAAATTCTTTTAACCCGTTAAACATCGGTTTCATTTTCTTCTCCTTAGTTTAAATCGACCCACATATGCAAGAGGATATATAGCCCAACTAAATAACCTATACAGCCCAATTCATAAACAAGCTCGGCCTAACAGAATCTTTACCCCTCTGCAACAAGTATTGGGCCCAAGTTAGAATCAGAAATATGCTGGCCCAATAGGACAGCCCAATTAGCTGCACAACACATGTTATTGTTTTAAAAAAAATATATGTCCTGGCCTTGAATCGAACTCGAGACCTCTCGATTCTCAACGCAGCTCCTAACCATCTGCTCTGTTGTTTCCTTTCTGAATTAATTAGGATCTTAAATTTTTTAAACACAATTTATGTCATCTTCATTGTTTCACCACTATCGTTACTCAGAATCATCATCATCATCATCATCATTCTTAATCATCTAACATCATAACCGTTTTATCATCATCATCATCTATATCATAAAATCATAATCATCATCGCTAATTATCATCACCCTTCATCATATTCATCTTCAGCATCATCATCGTGATTACCTTAATCACCTCATCTTTTCATCGTACATCATTCATCATCATTAACATCGTCTTCTTCTTTATTCCTCTCACTGTATCATCATGATTCATGGCACCATCATCATCACTTTCGTTAATCATCATACATAATCATCATCTTTGATCATAAACTCACGATCATCATTATTATTTTCAAACACAACATCATAATTTCTATCATAATCGTAATCATTCGAGTCCTAATCCTAACCTAATATCATCATCACCTTTATCTGAGTTAACGGAATAAAGGGACTGAAACCACGACGACTTGGAAGAAAAGTTCGAAGGAAATAGAAACATTAGATGATTTTCGTAGGTGGTGTTTTGGGTTTTGACTTGATATGAAACAGAAATGCTACAGCAACAAAAGTTGCTGTTTCAAACAATAAAATGAAATAGAAATAACGAGTAGTAAAAAAATGAGGGTAGCCGTATACTGTTCATCGTCTTCACTAATTCTCCCATCACTGTAGCAGAGAAAAGAAACAATAGCATTAGTGAGTTGCAGTGGCAGTAGCATTAATAAGTATAGCAATCTAAATAGGAGTGTTTGCAGGAGGTAAATTTGATAGTGATGGCTTAGAGACGGTGATGATTTCACGAAAAGAACAGAAAATGCAATGAGAACCTAGCAACAGCCGTACAGTGATCGAGTGATCCTTAATAGAAGTGATGGTTGTTTGGTTGATGCCTCTCAAATGACAAAAAAATATACAGTAACAATAATATTAAATGGGTGTTGATAAAGATGTGTTTGTGGTTGCATCCGCTGGTCTTCCTTGATGATATGGTGGTTAGTTGACAGAACAAAAAAAAATAGTAAGTGGGTTTTAATAATGGTTTGGTGGTTGATGAAAGGTGGTTTTCTCGTGGTGTGTATAGTCGTCCTTTATCTTGTTTCGGTTGACAAGCAGAAAGGAAGAAAGAAGAAACATACTTGAATTTGGAAGTGGGTTTGTGTATTCATCTATCTCTACACTCATATATATATAACTCTTGACATGGTAAATTGAAAAGGTATCAATTAAGCATAGTTATCTCCAAATTTATCAATTAAGCACAGTCAGCAATTTTGTGTTGGTCGATGAATTCAGTTGCAAGGAGGAAAGTGATGGTGGTGATGTATTGTAGGGTGATGGAATTAAATGGCTATATATATATATATATATATATATATATATATATATATATATATATATATATATATATATATATATATATAGTGGTAGGATCAAGAGAGAAGTAACCATTCGGGAGGAAGCGGGGGGAAGCAAAAACTTTTTTTTTCGTTTTTTGAAAAAACTTTGTTCATGAACATTATAGATGAGATGAAAATATGAAGATTTAGTAGAGACACTTTGTGATAAATGTTTTTATTTTGGCGGAAAAACGCTCGAAGAAGTAATGTATAACAATTATCGTGTTTTTCGAGCGTATTTTGAGGTTTTAGCTATTGGGGTTTAGATATTATGGTTTATAGGGTTTAGATATTAGGGTTTAGAAATTTAGGGTTTAGGGTTTAGGTTTAGGGTTTAGATTTAGGGTTTAGATTTAGGATTTAGATTGAGTTTTTAACACGAACGGTTTAGAGTTTAGGGTTTAGGGTTTAGGGTTTGGTGTTTTGGGTTTATGGAATAAACCCAAAACACCAAACTCTAAACCCTAAACTCTAAATCGGGCTAAATTTTACTTCACAAAACATGGAAAAAAAACTATCATATTCTTCACGAACAATATTATCTTGAATATTATTTTTTTCGATCGTTTTCCGGCCAACATTCATCACGAAGTGTCGCTTCTAAATGTTCATATTTTCATGTGATCTTGATACTGGAAAAAAATGAAAAAAAAAATTTGTTTCCCCCCGCTTCCCCCCGATTGGTTACTTTCCCCCGATTGGTTACTTCCCCATTGATCCTGCCCCTATATATATATATATATATATATTACTTGTCTGCATTCCATGTATATACATCATACATGAATCTTGGGTGGGGAAAACAGGAAATCTAACTTTATATAATTAATTAATAACAATAATAACTTAATCACAATAATGGAAAGATCGTGCAGAGAAACAGTACCAGCCAGATATTCTACTGACAGTTTTCACGCACTGTGCATCGTGCACTATTTGAAATTATTGGCGGATAAAAGGTCTCAGAAAAATCCCAAACTTTTAGACTAACTTTATTTATTTATTTTGGTCATTATGGTATAAAATTCGATCCTTAATTTGTTAAATAAAAATTACATCAACTGTTCCTCTCATTTATGGGTAAAATATAAAAAGTGTTAAAACTTAACAAATGGTTCCTAAATACATTTTTATTAAGCCTAAAATTTATAGAACTCATTTTCGTATCACCGTTTATTTTAAAATTACATAAGTTTGAATTTAACTTGCTTAATATCAATCGTAATATCAAACAAGTATTACAATCATTTAATATTTATTTTTAATATACTTTATTTATATATAGAGATATATTTTAAATAATAATTATTATAATATCCTATTTTTATTTTATTAATTTTTAATAACAACACATATAATACTTCAAATTATATTTAGAATTATTATTTATATATACATACACACATATCTATTTACAATTAATTGTTCGTGAATCGTCGAGAGCAGTCGAAGGTTAATTGAATATATGAACATCGTTCCAAAATTTTTTAGACTCAACATTACATACTTTGCTTATCGTATCGAAATTATATAAAGATTAAGTTTAAATTTGGCCAGAAATTTTCGGGTCGTCACAAGTCAGATGGAATTTTGGAATCATTTGATGTTGCATCATATGATGAATGCGAATCTTGCTTATTAGAAAAAATGACAAAGGCACCGTTCACAGGAAACTGTGAACGGGGTAAGGATCTGTTGGAATTGGTACACACCGATGTGTGTGGTCCGTTTAGATCGCCTACTAGACACCATGAACGATACTTCGTTACATTTACTGATAACTTCAGTAGATATGGTTACGTTTATTTAATTAAACAAAAGTCTGAAACTTTGGGAGTGTTCAAGGCATACCAAAATGAAGTAGAAAATCAACTGAACAAAAGAATTAAGATTCTCCGATCTGATAGAGGTGGTGAATATCTTAATGATGAATTTCGTGATCTTCTACGGGGTTGTGGGATAATCTCACAATTAGCTCCTTCTAGAACACCGCAACATAATGGTGTGGCTGAAAGGAGAAATCGAACATTACTTGATATGGTTCGATCCATGATGAGTCGCACAAAGCTTCCAATCAGTTTTTGGGGGTATGCCCTACAAACTGCCGCAAGGATCCTTAACCTCATCCTAACCAAGAAAGTTTCCAAAACACCTTATGAGAAATGGCATGGTAAAACTGTGCCTCTCTCATATCTAAGAATCTGGGGTTGTGAGGCTTACGTTCTTTGTGAAGCTCAAGATAAACTTGAACCCAGATCCAAAAAGAGTTTATTTGTTGGATACCCAGCTGATTCTTTTGGATATTTGTTTTACAACCCTAATGAGAACAAAGTTTTTATGTCTCGAAGGGGAGTTTTCCTTGAAAAGGATCTCATATCAAAAGGAACCAGTGGGAGCAAAGTTGACCTTGAAGAAATTCAAGAATCAACCGACATGGAAACTGATTCTCCTCAAGAGGACGACGAGCCTGCTGTTGAGAGAGAAACTGACCTACAGCCACCACCCACATGTATGAAATGTCCCGTTCATATCGATTATAAACGTTTCATATTAATTGATTTCGTTGCGAGGTTTTGACCTCTATATGAGACGTTTTTCAAAGACTGCATTCGATTTTTAAAACAAACCATAACCTTTATTTTATCGATAAAGGTTTAAAAATATTTCAAAGATTATCAAATAATGATAATCTAAAATATAGCATTTTCACACGACCAATACATAATGGTTTACAATAATATTACACAACAACTTAAGTCTTCGAATGCAATTTTTAAACAATATTATACAAGCATGCAGTCTCCAATCCTGTCTTTATTTAGCATGTAACAACGGAAGCTCTTAATAATCACCTGAGAATAAACATGCTTTAATCGTCAACAAAAATGTTGGTGAGTTATAGGTTTAACCTATATATTTATCAAATTGTAATAATAGACCACAAGATTTCATCTTTCAATAACATGCAATCTGCATAAAAATCATTCATATGGTGAACACCTGATAACCGACATTAACAAGATGCATATAGAATATCCCCATCATTCCGGGACATCCTTCGGACATGATAATTTCGAAGTACTAAAGCATCCGCAATAATGGATGGGGCTTGTTGGGCCCAATAAATCTATCTTTAGGATTCGCGTCAATTAGGGGCCAGTTCCCTAATTCTTAGATTACCAGACTAAAAGAGGCATATTCGGTTTCGATCCATTCAACTATATAATGTAGTTTCACGTACTTGTGTCTATTTTGTAAAACATTTATAAAACTGCATGTATTCTCATCCCAAAAATATTAGATTTTAAAAGTGAGACTATAACTCACTTTCACAGATTATCCCTTCGTCGGAAAATAACACTTGGCCACTGGTCGATTCACGAACCTATAACAAATATATACCTATATCAAAGTATGATCGAAATATATTCACAATATATTTTATTATGTTTTAACGATTTGAGTTTGTTAAGTTAACAGTCCAACGTTCGTAGTCCACAATTAGTTGTCCACAGTTAGTAGCACAGAAATAAATCAATATATATTATCTCGAATCAATCCACGACCCAGTGTATACAAGTCTCAGACTCGATTACAACTCAAAGTATATATATTATTTCAAAATCAACCTCAACCCTGTATAGCTAACTCGATCATTACCGCATATAGAGTGTCTATGGTTGTTCCGAATAATATATATATATATATATATATATATATATATATATATATATATATATATATATATATATATATATATATATATATATATATATATATATATATATATATATATATATATATATATATATATATATATATATATATATATATATATATATATATATGACGTCGATATGATATGTCAAAACATTGTATACGTGTCTATAGTCTATCAAGATTACATAATATATGTTAGAATACACGTACAATACAATATAAGTTAGTTAAGTTATTTTTAGTATAGATTTGTTACAAAGTTTCACGTAGCTAAAACTAGTAATTTTTTTACCAATTTTTTTTACCCATCATTTCTTCGTTTTAAATTTGTTTTGAGTGAATCCAGTTGCTATAGTTTCGTATCGAACTTGACTTTATGAAACTAAATAGAAAAAGTGATGGTTTATAGTCAGAGTTACATGTTACAAGTCATTTTTGTAAGAGGTAGTCTTTTCAATCGAAAGAACGACGTCTAGATGACCATTTTAAAAAACATACTTTCACTTTGAGTTTAACCATGAATTTTGGATATAGTTTCATGTTCATAAGAAAAATCATTTTCCCAGAAGAACAACTTTTAAATCAAACTTTATCATAGTTTTTAATTATCTAACCCAAAACAACCTCCGGTTTTACTACAACGGCGTATGTCCGGTTTTACGGTGTTCTTCGTGTTTCCAGGTTTTAAATCATTAAGTTAGCATATCATATAGATATAGAACATGTGTTTAGTTGATTTTAAAAGTTAAGTTAGAAGGATTAACTTTGTTTGCGAACAAGTTTAGAATTAACTAAACTATGTTCTAGTGATTACAAGTTTAAATCTTCGAATAAGATAGTTATATATATATGAATCGAATAATGTTATGAACATCATTAATACCTCAAGTTTAATAGGTAAAACTACTGGAAGTGACAAGAAATGATCTAGCTTCAAAGGATTCTTGGATGGCTTGAAAGTTCTTGAAGTAGAATCATGACACGAAAACAAGTTCAAGTAAGATTTCTACTTGACTTAAGATAGTTATGTTTGTAGAATTTAATCAAAGCTTGAATATAATTATTACCTTGATTTAGAATGGTAATCTACTGAGATTAAATGGAAGTTCTTGATCTTAGAAGAGTTTTTGGAATGGATTACAAACTTAGAGGTAATCTTGAAGTGTTCTTGTTAGGTTTTCTTATGGTGATTATGTATTATTTTTGAAAGTAGGTTATGATCAAGATGATGAAGGCTACTAGTACTTTGAGAGAGTGTTTAGAAAATGAATGAGTGATTGAAAAATGAAGGTGAATTTGATGCTAGAACTTAACCATATGGCTATGAGTTTTATAGGACAAAAGAGGTCACCATTCTTTGTTATTTTGTGCAATTATTCAAGCTAGATAACAAAGTTCAAACCCCACAAGCTAGACTCTAAGTAATTAATCGCATGGTATGCTAATAGCTGAATTATTATGTGTATATACCAATAGTATATACATCTAGAAGCTGGGTATTATACGGGTACAAATGTCGGACGAATACGAGTAGAATTCTTGATGAAAACGAATGCGAATTTGAGTGTAATTATCTTTGTTGAGTATAAGTATTTTGATATATGTACTAAAGTCTTTCAAAAGTGTATTAATATCATTGGATTATGGAGAGTTTAAACAAAACGAATTTCTGATCCAAGTGTGATCGTTTGCTGATCCAAGTGGGATCGTTTGCTGATCCAAGTGGGATCAGAATTCCTGATCCAAGTGGGATCGTTTGCTGATCCAAATGGGATCGTTACACATTATATATATATATATATATATATATATATATATATATATATATATATATATATATATATATTGTTTCGAAATCCTTAAGTTAGTAGTCTCATTTTATGTACATAATTCATTGTTAATATACTTAATGAGATACTTAATTATCATTTTATCATGTTAAGTATATATATATATATAGGTTCATATATATATTATCATGTCATTTACAAGTTATAACATTCGTGAATCATCGGACAAATTGGGTGGTCAGACGTTTACATAAAATCCGTTTCAATTAATCAAGTCTTAACAAGTTTGATTGTTTAACATGTTGGAAACATTTAATCATGTATATATAGTTTTCATTTAATATAAACATGGAAAAGTTCGGGTCACTACAGTACCTACCCGTTAAATAAATTTCGTCTTGAAATTTTAAGCGGTTGGAGGTGTTGACGCATCATCTGGAAATAAGTGCGGGTATTTCAGCTTCATCTGATCTTCACACTCCCAGGTGAACTCGGGTCCTCTACGAGCATTCCATCGAACCTTAACGATTGGTATTTTATTTTGCTTAAGTCGTTTAACTTCACGATCCATTATTTCGACGGGTTCTTCAATGAATTGAAGTTTTTCATTGATTTGGATTTCGTCTACAGAATTAGTGAGATCTTCTTTGGCTAAGCATTTCTCCAGATTCGAGACGTGAAAGGTATTATGTACGCCGGCTAATTGCTGAGGTAATTCAAGTCAATAAGCTACCGATCCGACACGATCAATAATCTTGAATGGCCCAATGTATCTCGGGTTTAGTTTTCCCCGTTTACCAAATCGAACAACGCCCTTCCAAGGTGAAACCTTAAGCATGACCATTTCTTCAATCTCAAATTTTATATCTTTTCTCTTAATGTCCGCGTAGCTCTTTTGTCGACTTTGGGCGGTTTTCAACCGTTGTTGAATTTGAATGATTTTCTCTGTAGTTTCTTGAGAATTTCTGGACCCGTAATCTGTCTATCCCCATCTTCACTCCAACAAATTGGAGACCTGCACTTTCTACCATAAAGTGCCTCAAACGGTGCCATATCAATACTCGAGTGGTAACTGTTGTTGTAGGAAAATTCTGCTAAAGGTAGATGTCCATCCCAACTGTTTCCAAAATCAATAACAAATACTCGTAGCATATCTTCAAGCATTTGTATCATCCTTTCGCTCTGCCCATCAGTTTGTGGGTGATAGGCAGTACTCATGTCTAGACGAGTTCCCAATGCTTGTTGTAATATTTGCCAAAACCTTGAAACAAACCTTCCATCCCTATCAGAGATAATAGAGATTGGTATTCCATGTCTAGAAACAACTTCCTTCAAGTATAATCGCGCCAACTTCTCCATTTTATCATCTTCTCTCATTGGCAGAAAGTGTGCTGACTTGGTGAGACGATCGACTATTACCCAAATTGTATCATAACCACTTGCAGTCCTTTACAATTTAGTAATGAAATCCATGGTAATGTTTTCCCATTTCCATTCCGGGATTTCAGGTTTTTGAAGTAGACCTGATGGTTTCTGATGTTCATCTTTGACCTTAGTACACGTCAAACATTCTCCTACGTATTTAGCAATATCGGCTTTCATACCCGGCCACCAAAAGTGTTTCTTGAGATCTTTGTACATCTTTCCCGCTCCAGGATGTATTGAGTATCTGGTTTTATGTGCTTCCTTAAGTACCATTTCTCTCACATCTCCAAACTTTGGTACCCAAATTCTTTCAGCCCTATACCGGGTTTCGTCTTTCCTAATATTAAGATGTTTCTCCGAACCTTTGGGTATTTCATCCTTCAAATTTCCCTCTTTTAAAACTCCCTGTTGCGCCTCCTTTATTTGAGTAGTAAGGTTAGTACGAATAATTATATTCATAGCTTTTACCCGCATAGGTTCTCTGTCCTTTCTACTTAAAGCGTCGGCTACCACATTCGCCTTCCCCGGGTGGTAACGAATCTCAAATTTGTAATCATTCAACAACTCAATCCACCTACGCTGCCTCATGTTCAGTTGTTTCTGATTAAATATATGTTGGAGACTTTTGTGGTCGGTATATATAATACTTTTGACCCCATATAAATAGTGCCTTCAAGTCTTTAATGCAAAAACAACAGCGCCCAATTCCAAATCGTGAGTCGTATAATTTTGTTCGTGAATCTTCAATTGTCTGGACGCATAAGCAATTATCTTCGTTCGTTGCATTAATACATAACCGAGACCTTGCTTTGAAGCATCACAATAAATCACAAAATCATCATTCCCTTCAGGCAATAATAATATAGGTGTCGTAGTTAGCTTTTTCTTTAACAAATGAAACGCTTTCTCTTGTTCATCCTTCCATTCAAATTTCTTCCCTTTATGCGTTAATGCAGTCAAGAGTTTTGCTATTTTAGAAAAATCTTGGATGAATCTTCTGTAGTAACCAGACAGTCCTAAAAATTGGCGTATATGTTTCGGAGTTTTCGGGGTTTCCCATTTTTCAACGGTTTCAATTTTTGCCGGATCCACCTGAATACCTTCTTTGTTCACTATGTGACAGAGGAATTGAACTTCTTCCAACCAAAATGCACACTTTGAAAACTTAGCGTACAGTTTTTCTTTCCTCAACAACTCTAGCACTTTTCTCAAATGCTCTTCGTGCTCTTGATCATTCTTTGAGTAAATAAGTATGTCATCGATGAAAACAATGACAAACTTGTCAAGGTAAGGTCCACACACTCGGTTCATGAGGTCCATGAACACAGCTGGTGCATTAGTCAAACCAAATGGCATAACCATAAACTCGTAATGACCGTAACGCGTCCTAAAAGCAGTCTTCGGAATATCATCCTCCTTCACCCGCATTTGATGATACCCGGAACGTAAATCGATCTTCGAATAAACCAACGAGCCTTGTAGTTGATCAAATAAGTCGTCGATACTCGGTAGTGGGTAACAGTTCTTGATGGTAAGTTTGTTCAACTCTCGGTAGTCTATACACAACCTAAATGTACCATCCTTCTTTTTGACAAACAAAACAGGAGCTCCCCATGGTGATGTGCTTGGTCGAATGAAACCACGCTCTAAAAGTTCTTGTAATTGGCTTTGGAGTTCCTTCATTTCGCTGGGTGTGAGTCTGTATGGAGCACGAGCTATTGGTGCAGCTCCCGATACAAGATCTATTTGAAATTCAACAGATCGGTGTGGAGGTAGTCCTAGTAATTCTTTCGGAAATACATCGGGAAATTCTTTTGCGACGGGAACATCATTGATGTTCAACACTTCGGAATTGACTTTCTTGACGTGTACTAGAACGGCATAGAAACCTTTTCTTATTAGTTTTTGTGCCTTCAGGTTACTAATAAGATTTAACTTCGTGTTGCTCTTTTCTCCGTACACCATTAAAGGTTTTCTCTTCTCGCGCATAATGTGTATCGCATTTTTGTAACAAATAATTTCTGCTTTCATCTCTTTCAACCAGTCCATGCTGATTATCACATCCAAACTTCCTTACTCTACTGGTATCAAATCAATCTTAAATGTTTCGCTAACCAGTTTAATTTCTTGATTCCGACATATTTTATCTGCTGTAATTAATTTACCGTTTGCTAATTCGAGTAAAAATTTATTATCCAAAGGCATCGATGGACCACTTAATTTAGGACAAAAATCTCCACTCATATAGCTTCTATCCGCACCCAAATCAAATAAAACATAAGCATATTTTTCATTGATAAGAAATGTACCCATAATAAGCTCCGAGTCTTCCTGCGCTTCTGCCGTATTAATATTGAAAACTCTTCCGCGGCCCTGCCCATTAGTATTCTCCTGATTCGGGCAATTTCTATTAATGTGGCCCGATTTTCCACATCCAAAACAAACTACGACGGCATTATTTGTTCCGACATTATTTGTTCTTTTAATTATGTTGTTCATCGGTCCGTAGATCTCACACTTCGTAGCACCATGACCCTTTCTTTTACACTTGGTGCAAAATGTCGTGCATAACCCATTCTGGTGGTACTCTTCACACCTTTGGTGTGACTGTTTCTGATTCTTGTTGTTATAGGAATTGTTGTTGTTGCGGTTGTTATTGTTGTTGGGACGATTGTTGTAGTTGTTGTTGTTGGGACGTTTGTTGTAGTTGTTGTTGGAATTGCGATTGATGTTGCAGTTGTTGGGATAGTTGTTGCGATTGATGTTGTGATTGTTGTTGTTGTATTGGTGACTCTTGTCACTATTTTCCTCCCACGTTCTCTTAACTTGTTTCGTGTTGGCTTCGGCCTCCTGTTCTTTAATCCTTCCCTCAATCTGATTTATGAGTTTGTGAGCCATTCGACTTGCCTTTTGTATGGAGGCGGGCGCGTGTGAACTCACATCTTCTTGAATCCTCTCTGGTAACCCTTTTACAAATGCGTCGATCTTCTCTTCTTCATCTTCGAATGCTCTTGGACACAATAGGCACAACTCTGTGAATCGTCGTTCGTACGTGGTAATGTCAAAACCTTGCGTTCGTAATCCTCTAAGCTCTACTTTGAGCTTATTGACCTCATTTTTGGGACGGTACTGCTCGTTCATCAAGTGCTTGAATGCTGACTGTGATGACCCGGGAATTTCCAACCAAATTTAAACTTAATCTTTATTTGATTTCGACACGATAAGCAAAGTCTGTAATGTTGAGTCTCAAAAACTTTGAACTGTTTTGTATATTCAATTGACTTTTGACCATTCTCGACGATTCACGAACAACTATATATAAATAGATACGTTTACATTAATTTGAAAATATTATTTGAAATAATATATGAGTTAATTTTTGGAAATAAATATGTAAAATAATATGCGATATAATGAAAACTATTATTACAAATGTGTGTATATATATATATATATATATATATATATATATATATATATATATATATATATAAATGTATATAAATATGTATATAAATACTACTTGTAAATATATAAAATAATATTAAATCTATTTGTTTAAAAAAATATATAATATATATTTATGTGATAAAACTTGTTATTTAAAACTGATTATATCTAGAGAGAGAGAGAGAGTAATTGGAAAATGATTGATTTCGAGCTTAATTAGTAAACATCGGTAACACTCGGTTGATGTTTTGTTAGTTTTAATATAGATATTGTACGTGTTCACGAATGATTGAAATAAAAGTTGAACGGTAAATCAATTACGAGGATTTTAGATTGGTTAAAAGTATTTTTACCTTTTTAAGTTTAAATATTCGTACTCCGTACATATAAATTGGAACAGAAAATAAATAATTATTGAACCTTTTTGATCAGGTTTCAAACTGTTAATGAGTGAAATAATTAATTATATTTAACCTAAAAGTTTGGGATTTTTAGGAACACTTTTATATTCTTACTGTTTAGCAATGGACACGATATAATATCCGCTTTAAATTGTCGGCAGCCTAATAATTATTTGTGCCCGTGAAGATTGAATTTATGATATGTAATTACTGTGTTTTTGGTAATTAGTCAACAACTCTTTTACATATATACTATTATATACACATACACTAACATAATCATATAATTCATAAAATAGATAGAAGTATGATCATACTCTCCACACCGCCTCCTCCATGATCTACCACCGTAGTCACCACCAACGGTCACTATGCAAACACCAAACTATCACCATGAACCACCCTTTGTTCGAAACCACACTTCCATCACCACTAGATAACCGCCACCCTCTTTCTCCTCCAAACCACCTAACCTCCCACATCCATCGACACCACCTCTGGCCATCTTGTCTGACCACTTCCATCACTCCTCGTCACCACAACAACCACCACCGGAACTTATCTAATCACAAACACCATAATTAATTCTTGTTTTTCTTTTTGAGATCACCAACGAACCACTTACACTGCACCTGCTCGTTTTCTGTTTTCTTTTAAACTGATGTTGCTACTAATCCGGTGGTAATGAGGAATGAAGATGCTTATGGTGACTAACTGACAAGAACAATTGATGATACACAGGTACAACGATGATAAGATGTCAATACATAACGTGATAATGATCCTGTTGATATTTCACGACTGCTGCCACTGTGTTCTTTTTTTTCTGCTTTAAACCGAACCCAAATTGATTGCCGCTGATATATTGTTGTTTTCCAATTGACTATAGATGTTGCTATAGTATTACTATGCTGTTGATGTAACGAAGATGATTAAAATGATCGTGGTGAGATGATCGTAAATGATGTAGGATGATGATGTGTTTATGATATACTGTAATATGATGAACATAATGTGATGATGTTGAAAATGGTAAGATGATGATGGTGATGAGGTACGATATGATTAAGATGTTATGATAATTTGAGAATGATGATGTTATGATGCGAGTGAGATGATGACTATCATGAAGATGATATGAAAATGGCGAGCTTCGATAATGAAAATGACGATGATGAAAAATGGAGAAGAAGATGAATAGTCCTGGGTTTGTAAGTGAAAAAGAAGAAAGAAACGGAAAATACGAGTTAAGTAGATTAAAGTTAGAATTATTTCAATAACAACAGAACAGAGCAATGGTTAAGGAGGTTTGTGATGAACGAGAGGTCTTAAGTTCGAAACTAGGCCACTGCAAAATATTTTTTTTATTTACAAGGGAAGCTTGGGCTGGAACCTTATGTAGGCTGCCCTGTTGGGCCGAATTAATTGATGGGTCGTGTACCATTTCGTGTTTGGGCTGGACTAATAATAAACGGCTTAAATAGTTTAGCTGGGAATATAAACAAAAAAATGAAAATGGTGGGATGGTTAGTGGTGTCTTCGGATGAGCGAGAGGTCACGAGTTCGAGTTCGGGCAAAGTCATTATTATTTTTAAGGCTTATTTTATAAGGTAGCATTCTTATTATACTTATTATTATTATTATTATCATTATTATTGTTAATATAATTTCTATAAAAATTACCATTATTATTACTATTATTATTATTTTTAAAAATGATTATTAGTTATTGTTATTATTATCATTATAAAAATATTACAACTTTTTACTTATTATTATTATTATTATTATTATTATTATTATTATTATTATTATTATTATTATTATTATTATTATTATTATTATTATTATTATTATTATTATTATTATTATTATTATCATTATTATCATTATCATTATTAGAATTAATATCAATATTATTAGTGTTATCATTATTATTAGCATTAACATTATTATTATCACTTTTATCATTATAATTATATAGTATCATTATTATTATTATTATAATTATAATTATTAATTTCACAATCACATTATTCATATAAAAATATATTTAAAATACATAACCTAACTATATTAATATTCTATATATAAAATGAATATATTTAATAATGAAATATAAAAGTTATTACTTACATCACTAATAATAATATATGTATTTGTTTAAATATCATTATATGAGTTAGTGTATATATAAATGATATAGGTTCGTGAATCCGAGGCCAACCCTGCTTTGTTCTGTTGTTCAATATAGTCGTATGTATTTTTACTACAAAATACATTAGGTGAGTTTCATTTACCTTTTTTTACCCTTTATATTTTTGGGCTGAGAATACATGCGCAACTTTTATAACTGTTTTACGAAATAGACACAAGTAATCGAAATTACGTTCTATGGTTGAATGATCGAAACTGAATATGCCCCTTTTTATTAAGTCTGGTAATCTAAGAATTAGGGAACAGACACCCTAATTGACGCGAACTCTAAAGATAGATCTATCGGGCCCAACAAGCCCCATCCAAAGTACCGGATGCTTTAGTACTTCGAAATTTATATCATGTCCGAAGGAGGATCCCGGAATGATGGGGATATTTTTATATGCATATTGTGAATGTCGGTTACCAGGTGTTCAATCCATATGAATGATATTTTTGTCTCTATGCATGGGACGTATGTTTATGAGAAATGGAATTATGAAATCTTGTGGTCTATTTAAAATATGAAATGATTATTTATGCTAAAGTAATGAACTCACCAACCTTTTGGTTGACACTTGAAAGCATGTTTATTCTCAGGTATAAAAGAGACATTCCGCTGTGCATTTGCTCATTTTAAAGACAGTATTTGGAGTCGATCATCGCAATGGAACCAGTTGTTGGTGACTTCGTCCAGATGGATTAAGACGGGTCCTTTCAGTTGGTATCAGAGCGGTGGTCTTAGCGAACCATGTCTGCATTAGTGTGTCTTACTGATAAGTCGTTAGGATGCATTAGTGAGTCTGGACTTCGACCGTGTCTGCATGTCAAAAGTTTTGATTATCATTTTGTGTTAAAAATTACTTGCTTATCATTCTTAGTCTAGACACGTTTTACTGCATTGATTGCATGATTAGTGTATGGACAAAATTCATATCTTAGCATATCTGCTAATTCATATCTTAGCGTATCTGTTATTGTAAACTTTGCATGACAACTTCCGTAGATTCCTCCGTAACTTATGGGATTTTAGTATTATATATGCATATGTAAATTATGTATTGCAGGGTACTAATCTACATCCTATAATCTATTTCTTATCGAAAATCCTTCATCTTATCGTACGAGATGAATCCTGTAACCAGTTCGAGTCCCTCGAATTCCGATAGCTATTCCGATAGTTATTCCGACAGCTATTCCGACATAGACGTTCACCTAAGCTCCGAAAACAGCGTCATCGGCATGAATCAACCAATCAGCCATTATCAATTCATCTGATGGGTTCGTAGTTGACTTAATTAATGGAAACGTGCAGAAGGCAATCCCTTCAACCAACCGAATTCACCTCTTGACAATGAACCTGAAGCATTTACCGGCGAACCTGTTTGAGACACCATTTTCAGTCTTATTTCCAGAGTAACTCGACAAGATTATATTCTATCCACAGTTCTGAACCCTATTCATCTGCTTGTTCCGACCGACAATCATCTTGGAATAATAGGAGAAGTCAACGAACTTCACGCTCGAGTAATCAATCTGGAGAATATGGTACAAAATGTACCAGCTTCAGCAACATCATCGACACCAATAGTACCATCAGTAACAGCACCAGTACCATCAACAATCCATGCCTCAACATCTCATTATGTACCTCGAGTATAATCATCGTTCTACGTATCGTTTTACATCGATTATCTTCTTTCTTCATGACGATTAAGTAATCTCTAAATGTTTTAGAGATTATGTATTCTAGTTCTAATGGTAAACCAAATGAGTTTAATATCACATTGACTCATTAAATCCATGATTACATTTGAAGAAAATATATATGTATATATATATATTTTCATAAAGATTGTGATTAAAATTCTTTTGTACAAACTGTTAATGGTGAAAATATTTTAACGGGTAGGTAATACCCGAGGAATATTTATATTTCACATTAATAAGTTACATTGTACATTCTTCAATTCAGATTCAGCAGTCATTAACAACACTGCTCAAATTCACACATATACGAATCCGTTCACCACAGAATAACCATTTTCATTCAAATTTCATATTTGAATTTTGACCTATCAGAATCCAACAAGTGGCATAATGAAGAAAATATTTGACGGAATAAAATTTGTTAGAAACAAACAAATTAACTATGAGAAAAATTTTGTTAAGAATCCACGCTAACAAAATCCTAGCTAACTGTTCCTGGCTAACTGATTATATTTTAATTTATCGCAACTTTATTTATCGTCGTTTAATTTCTGTTATTTATTTTACGCACTTTAATTATCGGGACACATATACAATGTTTTGACATATCATATCGACCCATCTATATATATATTTCGGAACAACCATAGGCACTCTATATGCAAATGTTGGAGTTAGCTATACAGGGTTGAGGTTGATTCCAAAATATATATATATATACTTTGAGTTGTGATCGAGTCTGAGACGTATACGGGTCACGATACATATTAATTAAATCAAATATTATATATTAAACTATATATGAATTATTGGACTGTTAACTGTGGATTATCAACTGAGGACTATCAACATTGGACAATTAAAATGAATTAAAATATTGATTATAACATATGAAACTAAACAATTCTTCAAGTTTGCCACTCGATTTCATCTTAAACCTCATTGTATCTTGACGATTACAATCGGCGTTCAAACCTTTCATGATTCTTGATAACACCTTAATCTAGAGGATGAACCACCCGCACTTCGTCTACGGAAGGAAAGATTTATGCATATAGTTGTGCATCTGAAAAACTCTCGGAAACTGAATAAACGTTTAACACGTAGTTGTGCTAATTCCTTAGTGTTATTATTACCCAAAATAACTTGATAATCTCTTTTCAAAGTAGCGAATTTTGTCACAGCTCCAGCAAGATAACTTCGACTTTTCATTCGAAACAACCTTATTATAATCTTGATATAACTGCGTGCTCTTTTATTGTTACCGGGGAACCTCTTATATTCCACCATATTACCATCAGCGTTTATTCATCTAAAAACGCCATTCTCCTAAAACCACCTCGGATTGATAACCGACTATTCAAATATGGCTGCATTAAATGCAGAGGAAATAGTAAAATTGTAGATGGCCTAAATGGCCAAGAGTTTGAGGATAAAGAACGGAGTGATGGGAACGCTCGATAGAAAATTTGGTATTGAAAAATGGATTGAGCTAACCGTGAAGGAAACCAAGGACCAAACCCTATATGTAAAGAATCCAGATAATTCTGGATCCGATGAAATCTTTAGAGAATATCTTGCTCCGAGATCATGTTAAAATCCTGCGGAAAAATTTTTTCTTCATCAACCATCGAACTTAGAAATTCCAAAAATATCATCATCAATAACTTCGATATTTCTGAGGATATTTTCATAAATATTCTCGTTCGAAATTATATACCTCTTCGTGCTTCCTGTGTATCATTATATTGGAAACATTCAATAGAAAATTTAGTACCGAAAAATAGATTATGAGAAACTATGAAGAAAGCCGTGGACAAATCACAAAGAATAAGTTTGACTTCAAAGAATCCAAATGATTCAATGTCTGCTAAAGTCTTTAGTGAATATCTTACTCCTTACTCTAAACCCTTACAGGCAATAGTTTCTATCATCCTCTAATCTTAGATATTCCGAGATATTATCATATCTTTCATTATAAATATCCTCCATATTTCTGGAGATATTTTTATAACTATTCTTATCTGAAATCATTAATCTCTTCGTGCTATCAGTATTACATCATATAGAAACTGTTAGTTTCTATATTCTATAAACTTTCGAGTTTAAAATATGAATGTTATTGAAGTAATGTTGGGAACTGAAGGATGAGTTAGTATAATATAATGACACTTGATCAACGTGATTATATTACAGTAAGTCATGCTGAGTTTCTAATGGGACGTGATGATTCACAGATCATAACGTCATCATGTGCCATGTTACATAACTCTGTCATTCTACTTAACTTCTGAACATATCAAGAAAGTATATTCTTGATAGTTCTATTCTCAGAGATTCTGATAATTTGAAAAATCAAATCGTGTGACTTCGTTCTTTCTTGTTTAGAACATTAAATTCATTCGAAATTCCTTACTTCCGAATTCTGAACCATTACTTGCGAAAAGAAAATGAAAGCACAGAGCTCCGAAATAGAAAGGGGGTATAAATCGCAGCAAATAAGAGAGCATTAACTGTGGACGACAATGATTATAGGAAACAGAAATAGGGACATTGAAATATAAGGAGAGATATAAAGCCCGATAACAACGCATAAATTACAAACCGTGTATATCAATGTTTATCGCAACATAAAGACACGGGAGAATTAAAAACACTATAACCCCAAGGGCGAAATAGAAGAAAATAGATTCCTCCGGTGGAAGTTGGAAAAGGAGAATGATTGTTACGATAGTCAGGATAAGGACAAGAATCAGAACTGGATGGAGCATTTCCACAATATTTTATAAGTAGGAATAGAGGAAGAAAGTATAGGAATGATGAGAATAATGGAACAGAAGAATTTAATTTATAATGGAAATAACAGGCAGAGTAATCGAGGAAGATCACCGTATTTAATTATAGTGATCTTAATTTCTTTATTCGTCGAAGAATCAAATCTTTTAGATTTCGAAGATTTTCTTTAAATCCTTTGAATTCCGGAATTCAACCCTGACTCTGTCAAAAGTTAAGACGAATCTTTACATTTCTTATTTCAATCTTTTGCGATAGCTTCGTTCGTATTCTTAGAATAATCGAATTATTTTAGCATTATTATTCAATGCTGATAAAACTCTATTTATCAACTCATATTCGTCATGAAAACATTTTTATTGTTAGCCATGAACACCTCATTCAAATTTCGGGACGAAATTTCTTTAACGGGTAGGTACTGTGATGACCCGGGAATTTCCAACCAAATTTAAACTTAATCTTTATTTGATTTCGACACGATAAGCAAAGTCTGTAATGTTGAGTCTCAAAAACTTTGAACTGTTTTGTATATTCAATTGACTTTTGACCATTCTCGACGATTCACGAACAACTATATATAAATAGATACGTTTACATTAATTTGAAAATATTATTTGAAATAATATATGAGTTAATTTTTGGAAATAAATATGTAAAATAATATGCGATATAATGAAAACTATTATTACAAATGTATATATATATATATATATATATATATATATATATATATATATATATATATAAATGTATATAAATATGTATATAAATATGTATATAAATACTACTTGTAAATATATAAAATAATATTAAATCTATTTGTTTAAAAAAAATATATAATATATATTTATGTGATAAAACTTGTTATTTAAAACTGATTATATCTAGAGAGAGAGAGAGAGAGTAATTGGAAAATGATTGATTTCGAGCTTAATTAGTAAACATCGGTAACACTCGGTTGATGTTTTGTTAGTTTTAATATAGATAATGTACGTGGTCACGAATGATTGAAATAAAAGTTGAACGGTAAATCAATTACGAGGATTTTAGATTGGTTAAAAGTATTTTTACCTTTTTAAGTTTAAATATTCGTACTCCGTACATATAAATTGGAACAGAAAATAAATAATTATTGAACCTTTTTGATCAGGTTTCAAACTGTTAATGAGTGAAATAATTAATTATATTTAACCTAAAAGTTTAGGATTTTTAGGAACACTTTTATATTCTTACTGTTTAGCAATGGACACGATATAATATCCGCTTTAAACTGTCGGCAGCCTAATAATTATTTGTGCCCGTGAAGATTGAATTTATGATATGTAATTACTGTGTTTTTGGTAATTAGTCAACAACTCTTTTACATATATACTATTATATACACATACACTAACATAATCATATAATTCATAAAATAGATAGAAGTATGATCATACTCTCCACACCGCCACCTCCATGATCTACCACCGTAGTCACCACCAACGGTCACTATGCAAACACCAAACTATCACCATGAACCACCCTTTGTTCGAAACCACACTTCCATCACCACTAGATAACCGCCACCCTCTTTCTCCTCCAAACCACCTAACCTCCCACATCCATCGACACCACCTCTGGCCATCTTGTCTGACCACTTCCATCACTCCTCGTCACCACAACAACCACCACCGGAACTTATCTAATCATAAACACCATAATTAATTCTTGTTTTTCTGTTTGAGATCACCAACGAACCACTTACACTGCACCTGCTCATTTTCTGTTTTCTTTTAAACTGATGTTGCTACTAATCCGGTGGTAATGAGGAATGAAGATGCTTATGGTGACTAACTGACAAGAACAATTGATGATACACAGGTACAACGATGATAAGATGTCAATACATAACGTGATAATGATCCTGTTGATATTTCACGACTGCTGCCACAGTGTTCTTTTTTTCTGCTTTAAACCGAACCCAAATTGATTGCCGCTGATATATTGTTGTTTTCCAATTGACTATAGCTGTTGCTATAGTATTACTATGTTGTTGATGTAACGAAGATGATTAAAATGATCGTGGTGAGATGATCGTAAATGATGTAGGATGATGATGTGTTTATGATATACTGTAATATGATGAACATAATGTGATGATGTTGAAAATGGTAAGATGATGATGGTGATGAGGTACGATATGATTAAGATGTTATGATAATTTGAGAATGATGATGTTATGATGCGAGTTAGATGATGATTATCATGAAGATGATATGAAAATGGCGAGCTTCGATAATGAAAATGACAATGATGAAAAATGGAGAAGAAGATGAATAGTCCTGGGTTTGTAAGTGAAAAAGAAGAAAGAAACAGAAAATACGAGTTAAGTAGATTAAAGTTAGAATTATTTCAATAACAACAGAACAGATCGATGGTTAAGGAGGTTTGTGCTGAACGAGAGGTCTTAAGTTCGAAACTAGGCCACTGCAAAATATTTTTTTTATTTACAAGGGAAGCTTGGGCTGGAACCTTATGTAGGCTGCCCTGTTGGGCCCAATTAATTAATGGGTCGTGTACCATTTTGTGTTTGGGCCGGACTAATAATAAACGGCTTAAATAGTTTAGCTGGGAGTATAAACAGAAAAATGAAAATGGTGGGATGGTTAGTGGTGTCTTCGGATGAGCGAGAGGTCACGAGTTCGAGTTCGGGCAAAGTCATTATTATTTTTAAGGCTTATTTTATAAGGTAGCATTCTTATTATACTTATTATTATTATTATTATCATTATTATTGTTAATATAATTTCTATAAAAATTACCATTATTATTACTATTATTATTATTTTTAAAAATGATTATTAGTTATTGTTATTATTATCATTATAAAAATATTACAACTTTTTACTTATTATTATTATTATTATTATTATTATTATTATTATTATTATTATTATTATTATTATTATTATTATTATTATTATTATTATTATTATTATTATTATTATTATCATTATTATCATTATCATTATTAGAATTAATATCAATATTATTAGTGTTATCATTATTATTAGCATTAACATTATTATTATCACTTTTATCATTATAATTATATAGTATCATTATTATTATTATTATAATTATTAATTTCACAATCACATTATTCATATAAAAATATATTTAAAATACATAACCTAACTATATTAATATTTTATATATAAAATGAATATATTTAATAATGAAATATAAAAGTTATTACTTGCATCACTAATAATAATATATGTATTTGTTTAAATATCATTATATGAGTTAATGTATATATAAATGATATAGGTTCGTGAATCCGAGGCCAACCCTGCTTTGTTCTGTTGTTCAATATAGTCGTATGTATTTTTACTACAAAATACATTAGGTGAGTTTCATTTACCTTTTTTTACCCTTTATATTTTTGGGCTGAGAATACATGCGCAACTTTTATAACTGTTTTACGAAATAGACACAAGTAAGCGAAATTACGTTCTATGGTTGAATGATCGAAACTGAATATGCCCCTTTTTATTAAGTCTGGTAATCTAAGAATTGGGGAACAGACGCCCTAATTGACGCGAACTCTAAAGATAGATCTATCGGGCCCAACAAGCCCCATCCAAAGTACCGGATGCTTTAGTACTTCGAAATTTATATCATGTTCGAAGGAGGATCCCGGAATGATGGGGATATTTTTATATGCATATTGTGAATGTCGGTTACCAGGTGTTCAATCCATATGAATGATATTTTTGTCTCTATGCATGGGACGTATGTTTATGAGAAATGGAATTATGAAATCTTGTGGTCTATTTAAAATATGAAATGATTATTTATGCTAAAGTAATGAACTCACCAACCTTTTGGTTGACACTTGAAAGCATGTTTATTCTCAGGTATAAAAGAGACATTCCGCTGTGCATTTGCTCATTTTAAAGACAGTATTTGGAGTCGATCATCGCAATGGAACTAGTTGTTGGTGACTTCGTCCAGATGGAATAGGACGGGTCCTTTCACTGACCACGGTAGTGTGTAAGCAGCATCTTGTCCCACCTGCTCGAGATAGGTGTTCCACCATGTTAATGCAGTACCTGTGAAGGTATGCGTAGCGTACTTTACTTTGTCTTCTTCAGTGCACTTACTTATGGCAAACACCGATTCGACCTTCTCGGTCCACCGTTTTAATCCGATTGGACCCTCGGTTCCATCGAATTCCAAAGGTTTACAGGAAGTGAATTCTTTGTAGGAGCATCCTACATGATTTCTTGTGGAATTAGTTCCACAGCTAGAACCAGAGTTATTATTGTTATTTTGTATTGCGGCCTACATTGCGGCTATGTTCGCAGCAAGGAAAACATTGAAGTCTTCCTCACTCATGTTCAAGTTCTGACGAGTCGTCGGTGCCATTTCCTTCAAAAATAGCCAAAAGAATTGAGTTAATCATATAGAATTTAAGAGTAGTCAATAGTATTTCGTAGCATAATATGAACTTATTTATAAAAGCTTTTTCTTCATATTACGTTTTATAGTTTTAATTCGGGTAGTACCTACCCGTTAAGTTCATACTTAGTAGCTACTATACAATTCAACTACTATGATTCTATATGAAAAACTAATTACAATAATATTTCGCGTTCAAACTTTTATACGATAAATTACAAACATACAATACCACTATCTTACATATATCATGAAATATAGCACACAATAACTTTGATACAAGGCAGTTGTGAAGTCAATTCTAGTTAAGCGCAAGTCGTTCAGCAAAGGCAATAAAGACAAGTAATTCATAGGTCTAGAAACAAGTCATGCATTCGGGTTTTACTAGTATTATTTTCCATCCTTGGTCTTGTGGAAAATAACCGTTGTGGTCGTTGGTAAGACAGCATGTTGTAACGTCGTCAAAAGGACGAGGGTTACGTAATGCCCAACAGCCCCGTAACAATCTAAAAACCTTATTTCTCACCCCAACTATTGAATCCATCACTTGTGGGAATGTTTTATTTAACAGTTGCAATCCGATGTTCTTTTTCTCAATTTGGTGAGAAGCGAACATCACTAACCCGTAAACATAACATGCTTCTTTATATTGCATGTTTGAAGCTCTTTCTAAAGAACGAAGTCCTATGTTGGGATATGTGGAGTCAAAATAGGTTCTCAATCCATAGCATAAAATTGCATATGGGTTTCCCGCATTTAATGCCTTAAAGAAAACACGGCGTAACTTAAAGTCTCCCCAATGTGATATACCCCATCTTTCAAAGGAAAGCCTTTTATAAACTAAGGCATGCCTAGAACATCTTTCAAATGTTTGACAAACTAATTTCACCATAAATAATTGTGCCGATGAATTCTGACCGACTCTAGACAAGATTACATCAATCATGTCCCCGGGTAGGTCTTCTAAAATATTCGGTTGTCTATCCTTAACATCCATTGTGTGTTTTTTATACTGTAAAATAGACGAGGATTAGATTCGTAATAGATAATTAACAAACAATACAAGCAATTTTTACATATAACATAAAATACAAGCAAGCTACAATACATATATTACACAACATGATTACAACTCTTTATTCCGACTCACTCGTTTCTTCCTCTTCGGAATTGGTTCGTTTTGCTAACTTCCTAGGGATATATGATGTTCCTCTAATACGAGCCGTCATTTTCACAAATGGTTTAGAAAAGCCTGGTGGCTTAGATGTTCCCGGGTTATAGTTAAAATTTAAGAAATACGGGTGTTTACAGTACACCCCATCAGGGTATTTCATGTTAACGTAGAGTTCATCGGGGTTGGAATTAGGTTTCTCTATTTTGATGCCTTTTGACTTATTATTTTCTTTTGCTTTTTCAAATTGGGTCGAGGTAATTTCAATAACATCATCGGAATCCTCATCGGGAACCGATTCATCATAAAATTGGTAATTTTCCCAATATTTTGCTTCCTCGGTGGAAACACCATTGACCATTTTTAACTTTGGTCCACTGGTTGAGAATTTTCTTTTATTTAATTGTTTTTCTGTGGTTCCTAAAATTTCCTCCTCCGGAACCTCCTCTTCTTCCGGTTCCTCTTCTTCCGGTTCCTCTTCGGGAATTTGTGAATCTTCCCAATATATATTTGACTCTTCATTATTATTAGGTGAGTCGATGGGATTTGTACAAGAGGTAGACATCTATCACACAATATCAAACACGTTAAGAGATTAATATATCACATAATATTTACATGTTAACAATCTGTAGTTTCCAACAAAAATGTTAAGCAATCGTTTTTAAAGAAAACACGGTCGAAGTCCAGGCTCACTAATGCATCCTAACAAACTCGATAAGACACTAATGCAATTTTTGGTTCTCTAAGACCAATGCTCGGATACCAACTGAAATGTCCCGTTCATATCGATTATAAACGTTTCATATTAATTGATTTCGTTGCGAGGTTTTGACCTCTATATGAGACGTTTTTCAAAGACTGCATTCGATTTTTAAAACAAACCATAACCTTTATTTTATCGATAAAGGTTTAAAAATATTCCAAAGATTATCAAATAATGATAATCTAAAATGTAGCGTTTTCACACGACCAATACATAATGGTTTACAATAATATTACACAACAACTTAAGTCTTCGAATGCAATTTTTAAACAATATTATACAAGTATGCAGACTCCAATCCTGTCTTTATTTAGCATGCAACAGCGAAAGCTCTTAATAATCACCTGAGAATAAACATGCTTTAAACGTCAATAAAAATGTTAGTGAGTTATAGGTTTAACCTATATATTTATCAAATTGTAATAATAGACCACAAGATTTCATCTTTCAATAATATGCAATCTGCATAAATATCATTCATATGGTAAACACCTGATAACCGACATTAACAAGATACATATAGAATATCCCCATCATTCTGGGACAGGACATGATAATTTCGAAGTACTAAAGCATCCGCAACAATGGATGGGGCTTGTTGGGTGCAATAGATCTATCTTTAGGATTCGCGTCAATTAGGGGTCAGTTCCCTAATTCTTAGATTACCAGGCTAAAAGGGGCATATTCGGTTTCGATCCATTCAACCATATAATGTAGTTTCACGTACTTGTGTCTATTTTGTAAAACATTTATAAAACTGCATGTATTCTCATCCCAAAAATATTAGATTTTAAAAGTGGGACTATAACTCACTTTCACAGATTATCCCTTCGTCAGAAAATAACACTTTGCCACTGGTCGATTCACGAACCTATAACAAATATATACCTATATCAAAGTATGATCGAAATATATTTACAATATGTTTTATTATGTTTTAACGATTTGAGTTTGTTAAGTTAACAGTCCAACGTTCGTAGTCCACAATTAGTTGTCCACAGTTAGTAGTACAGAAATAAATCAATATATATTATCTCGAATCAATCCACGACCCAGTGTATACAAGTCTCAGACTCGATCACAACTCAAAGTATATATATTATTTTGGAATCAACCTCAACCCTGTATAGCTAACTCGATCGTTACCGCATATTGAGTGTCTATGGTTGTTCCAAATAATATATATAGATGACGTCGATATGATATGTCAAAACATTGTATACGTGTCTATGGTCTATCAAGATTACATAATATATGTTAGAATCCATGTACAATACAATATAAGTTAGTTAAGTTATGGTTAGTATAGATTTGTTACAAAGTTTCACGTAGCTAAAACTAGTAATTTTTTTACCAGTTTTGTTTTACCCATCATTTCTTCATTTTAAATCCGTTTTGAGTGAATCCAGTTGCTATGGTTTCGTATCGAACTTGACTTTATGAAAATAAACAGAAAAAGTGATGGTTTATAGTCATAGTTACAGGTTACAAGTCATTTTTGTAAGAGGTAGTCATTTCAGTCGAAAGAACGACGTCTAGATGACCATTTTGAAAAACATACTTCCACTTTGAGTTTAACCATGATTTTTGGATATAGTTTCATGTTCATAAGAAAAATTATTTTTCCAGAAGAACAACTTTTAAATCAAACTTTATCATAGTTTTTAATTATCTAACCCAAAACAGCCCCCGGTTTTACTACAACGGCGTATGTCCGGTTTTACGGTGTTCTTCGTGTTTCTAGGTTTTAAATCATTAAGTTAGCATATCAAATAGATATATAACATGTGTTTAGTTGATTTTAAAAGTTAAGTTAGAAGGATTAACTTTGTTTGCGAACAAGTTTAGAATTAACTAAACTATGTTCTAGTGATTACAAGTTTAAATCTTCGAATAAGATAGTTATATATATATGAATCGAATGATATTATGAACATCATTACTACCTCAATTTTAGTAGGTAAACCTACTGGAAGTGACAAGAAATGATCTAGCTTCAAAGGATTCTAGGATGGCTTGAAAGTTCTTGAAGTAGAATCATGACACGAAAACAAGTTCAAGTAAGATTTCTACTTGACTTAAGATAGTTAAGTTTGTAGAATTTAATCAAAGCTTGAATATAATTATTACCTTGATTTAGAATGATAAGCTACTGAGATTAAATGGAAGTTCTTGATCTTAGAAGAGTTTTTGGAATGGATTACAAACTTAGAGGTAATCTTGAAGTGTTCTTGTTAGGTTTTCTTATGGTGATTATGTATTGTTTTTGAAAGTAGGTTATGATCAAGATGATGAAGGCTACTAGTACTTTGAGAGAGTGTTTAGAGAATGAATGAGTGATTGAAAAATGAAGGTGAATTTGATGCTAGAACTTGGCCATATGGCTATGAGTTTTATAGGACAAAAGAGGTCACCATTCTTTGTTATTTTGTGCAATTATTCAAGCTAGATAACAAATTTCAAACCCCACAAGCTAAACTCTAAGTAATTAATCACATGGGCTGCTAAGACCTGTATTATTATGTATATATACCAATAGTATATACATCTAGAAGCTGGGTATTATACGAGTACAAATACCGGACGAATACGAGTAGAATTTTTGATGAAAACAAATGCAAATTTGAGTGTAGTTATCTTTATTGAGTATAAGTATTTTGATATATGTACTAAAGTCTTTCAAAAGTGTATTAATATCATTGGAGTATGGAGAGTTTAAACAAAACGAATTTCTGATCCAAGTGGGATCGTTTGCTGATCCAAGTGGGATCATTTGCTGATCCAAGTGGGATCGTTTGCTGATCCAAGTGGGATCGTTTGCTTGGGTGGGATCAGAATTCCTGATCCAAGTGGGATCATTTGCTGATCCAAGTGGGATCGTTTTCTTGGGTGGGATCAGAATTCCTGATCCAAGTGGGATCGTTAGACATTATATATATATATATATATATATATATATATATATATATATATATATATATATATATATATATATATATATATATATATATATATATATATATATATGTTTCGAAATCCTTAAGTTAGTAGTCTCATTTTACGTACATAATTCATTGTTAATATACTTAATGAGATACTTAATTATCATTTTATCATGTTAAGTATATATATATATATATATATATATATATATATATATATATATATATATATATATATATATATATATATATATATATATATAGGTTCATATATATATTATCATGTCATTTACAAGTTATAACGTTCGTGATTCATCGAACAAATTGGGTGGTGAGACGTTTACATAAAATCCGTTTCAATTAATCAAGTCTTAACAAGTTTGATTGCTTAACATGTTGGAAACATTTAATCATGTAAATATAGTTTTCATTTAATATAAACATGGAAAAGTTCGGGTCGCTACACATTATATGAAGTAGATCCAAGAAAAGCGTGGGGTATCTGGAAACCATCAAAGAGGATATCAGACAATCAAGTCGAATTTTCTGATCCAGCTGGTATGAGATGGAAAGCCACATTTGGACCTCTAAAGATTACAAAATAGGATTACAATTGTAAAATTCACATTTAACACTAAGGGGGAGATTGTTAGAACCCCAAAGTTAGATAGTGTTAAAGTGAAATAAGCCAAATAAAAGGTTCTTTAGAAGAGAGTTTGATGTGTTCTAGAGGTTGTGTATGAAACGGCTATCAGTTTTATATTTATTTACTACAGGAAATCACCTAAATTAAACTAAAACACAAAAGGCAAGTATACCTATCGTGTAATAATATAGCTAAGGTAAAGTCTGGGAGGTCGATCCGTGGACACTATTATTGGGTGAAACGTCCCGTTCATATCGAATATAAACATCACGTACACATTGGTGTCGTTGCGAGGTATTGACCTCCATATGTGACATTTTTCAAAATCTGCATATGTTTTTATAATACAAACCATAACCTTTATTATAATCAAAGGTTCAAACAGCATAATAATGATTATCGTTTAGCGATAATCTTAGTTTTACAAACTTTACATTTGATAATAACAATACGATTTCCAACATATTTCACATTACAAATCTTCCAATATGCAGTTTTATTTTTGACACAAATATGCATACTCCAAATCCTGCTTAAATTCGGCATAATGCAGCAGAAGCTTTTAATTATCACCTGAGAATAAACATACTTAAAACGTCAACATAAAGTTGGTGAGATATAGGTTTAATGCTAGCAGCATTATAAATATAGACCACAAGATTTAATATACATAAACGTTTTAATAAAAATATTCTAAGTGGTTGAGCACTTGATAACCATACTTAACATTTAATCAACGTCGCATATTCCCTTTATTATGAAATCTCACTACACCGTACCAATTGTAGTCACCGAAACGAAGTACTGTGCAACTGTTGAATACTGGTTGTCCAGTCCGATTGGGGTTGTCAGGCCCGATAGATCTATCAAAAGGATTCGCGTTTACAATACCGCATGTAAATAGTAGTTACCCAAGTTACAGGGAAGTATGCCAGTGGTACAACTCAACGTAGAATATATATTTTTAATCACTTGTGTCCATAACGTAAATCATAAAATGCATGTATTCTCATCCCTAAATATTTAGAGTTTAAAAGTGGGACTATATACTCACTTTTGCCTTGAAGGTAATAAACACGACTTGTTCTCCGATTGATATCACGAACCTATCCATATATAATATATCAATATGTTTTCTTTTCAAATAAACGTTTCATATATACTTATAATACTTTTAATATCTTCTTAGTCCGTAGTTAGCAGTCCGATGTTAGTGGTCCACAATTAGTTGTTCATAAATAAATAAAGACCCCATCGTATTCGTATTGATCGGAATTAATCTCGACCCATGGTACCGTGTTGTCAAATGACGTGTTGCGTACATAAAGTACCGTGTTGTCAAATGACGTGTTGCGTACAATCATGAGGTCTTATAATTAATCCTCTCGTGTTGTTTATGGGTGGTCCTGAAATATATAAAATCAAATCATAAGTAAATATATATAAAATATCATATTAATTAGCAAAGATATGATTAGTTTAGTTTTACTCCAATTAATTTCGTAGCTAAACTAGCTTTGGATACCCAATTTTGTTTTAGCCGTAGTTTCTTCAATACAACTCCGTTTTTGTTGGTTCAACTTGTAACTTCCTTGGATCGAGTCATTATTTATGAATATGAACTGTAAATACCTTAGTTTGCATTCAAAATCATAGGTTATAGGTCAAACTTTGGTGAATCTTATGAAAGTGATCATTTCCGTTGTAAAAACAACTTCTAGATGATCATTTTTAAAAAAATACTTAAACTTTGAGTTACACTATGAGATTTTTATATATTAACATATTCATAAGAAATATCATTTTTCCAGAATATAAACTTCCAATTCAAAGTTTAAGATGGTTTTTAATTATCCAACCCAAAACAGCCCCCGGTTGCACTCCAACGATGTAGATTCAGTTTTAAGGTGTTCTTTGTAAAATCAAGTTGTATCTTGTTAAGTTAGCATATCATTATGATATATTACAGGTCTTGAAGTGTTTTAAAAGTCAAGTTAGAAGGATCTATTTAGTTTGCGAACAAGTTTGAAATCATTCAAACTATGTTCTTGTTGTTATGATTTGTATATTCTTAATAAGATAGTTATAATTGAACAAGATGATGAACAAAGGTTATACCTCAAGTATGATGAAGAAAGTTACTGAATAAACAAGATATGAACTTGTTCTTGATGACTTGGAAGATTAAGAAGTGAAATCATGAAAGAAACAAAGGTTGTAAGTAAGTTTATATCTTGATTTAAGATAATTAACTTACATGAATTATATCAAAGTTTAAACATAGTTTTACCTTGATTATGAAACTTATGAAGACTTTGAAGAACTCTTTAAGGTTGAATATAAGAGAGTTTAGAAGGTAATCTAGCTTGAAGAAAATTGATATGAAAGTGTATGTATGTGTATATATGGCGTGATATATGCATGTATATATATAGATTTTATGTTTTGATTTTTAGTTCATAAGTCTTGATTAATGACAAAGGATGGTTCCCACAAGTTGCTATCATGTCTTTTAATCATTCATGGCTGATCATTGGTATTTTCTATTGGTATATACCAATAGTAAATACATCTAGAAGCTGCGTATAATACAGGTACATATACCCTAAGTATACGTGTAAAAATCTTGAGGAAACGGAACGAGAATTCAAATATAACTATCTTTTGTGAATATACTTATATTGTTTTATGTATTTAAGTCCTTTAAAAGTGATTAAATACGCATTTATACGATACTTGTATAAGCATTATAGATTATAGATATATATGTCAAAGAACGTTACGTATAGTTACCGTTTTGAAGACTTATGTTAGAAGTCTCAAAGTATACTTATAACTCATTGTTATTAGTATACAATGATATGTTAAACCATCCTTAGATCATGTTAAATATGTATAAATACGTATATGTACATAATCGTATAATTATTATATGTTATATAGTTCGTGATATCGTCGGTCAAATTGGACGGTCATACGTTGTGTAAAACTCTTTTCAAAAACACAAGACTCTACAATTTGGATTGCTTATCATGTTGGAAATGTTTAATTTATGTAAATATTAGTCTCATATGTATAAAACAATCGGAAAAATTCGGGTCGTTACAGTACCTACCCGTTAAATAAATTTCGTCCCGAAATTTTAAAGTTGTACCTATTTTGCGTTCTCGGGAAACAAATGTGGGTACTTTTGTTTCATCTGATCCTCTCGTTCCAAAGTAAACTCAGGACCCCTTCGAGCATTCCAACGAACCTTAACGATTGGTATGTTGCTCTGCTTGAGCTGTTTAACTTCACGATCCATGATTTCGACTGGTTCTTCTATGAATTGTAGTTTCTCGTAGACTTGGATTTCTTCAAGAGGAATGGTGAGGTCTTCCTTTACAAGACACTTCTTAAGGTTTGAAACGTGAAATGTATTATGTACTCCGGTGAGTTGTTGTGGTAACTCGAGTCGATAAGCTACCGGTCCAATGCGTTCGATGATCTTGAACGGGCCTACATACCTTGGGTTCAGTTTACCTCTTTTGCCGAAACGTATTACACCTTTTCAAGGTGACACCTTTAGCATAACCATGTCACCGATCTGAAACTCTAATGGTTTCCTTCGGACATCGGCGTAGCTCTTTTGGCGACTACGGGCTGTTTTCAATCTCTCCTTGATTTGTACTATCTTCTCAGTAGTTTCGTGTATGATCTCGGGACCAGTTAATTGTCGATCTCCTACTTCATTCCAACAGATAGGGGATCTACACTTCCTTCCATATAGTGCTTCAAATGGTTCAGCTTTAATGCTCGCATGTTAACTATTATTATACGAGAATTCTGCTATGGTAGATATTTATCCCATCCGTTTCCAAAATCGATCACACATGCCCTGAGCATGTCTTCAAGAGTCTGAATTGTTCTTTCACTATGCCCGTCAGTTTGCGGATGATATGCGGTGCTCATATCCAAACGAGTTCCTAGGGCCTCCTGTAGTGATTACCAAAACTTTGATGTAAATCTACTATCACGATCGGATATAATGGAAATAGGTATTCCATGCCTTGAAACAATTTCCTTAATGTATAATCGTAATTTTCTCCATTTTATCCGTTTCCTTTATAGGCAAGAAATGTGCAGATTTGGTGACACGATCAACTATTACCCAAATGGTGTCATAACCCCATGAAGTCTTGGGTAACTTCGTGATGAAATCCATGGTAATACCGTCTCATTTCCATTCTAGGATTTCTGGTTGTTGAAGTAACCCTGATGGCTTCTGGTATTCTGCTTTGACTTTGGAACAAGTTAAACATTCTCCGACATATGTTACAATGTCTGTCTTTAAATTAGGCCACCAATAATGCATCTTAAGATCTTGATACATCTTTCCAACTCCAGGATGTATCGAGTATCTTATCTTATGTGCCTCGTTCAATATCAACTTCCTTAATCCACCCAACTTTGGTACCCAAATACGTTTTGCAAAATATCGAATTCCATCTTCTTGTATAACGAGTTGCTTCTCATACTTCTTCATTATTTCATTTCCTATGTTTTCCTTAGTAAGAGCTTCTCGTTGAGCCTCTTTGATTTGTAAGTTGAGATTCATGCGAATTTTTATGTTCAACGCTCGTACTCGAATTGGCTCTCATTCCTTTCTACTTAGAGCGTCGGCCACTACATTCGCTTTCCCGGGATGATAGCGAATCTCACAATCATAGTCGTTTATCAGCTCGACCCACCTACGTTGCCTCATGTTCAGCTGTTTCTGATCGAAAATATGTTGAAGGCTTTTATGATCGGTAAACACAGTGCATTTAACCCCATATAAGTAGTGTCTCCATATCTTCAATGCAAACACTACTGCTCCCAGTTCTAGATCATGCGTCGTATAATTTCGCTCGTGAATCTTCAATTGTCGGAATGCATACGCAATAACTTTCTTTTGTTGCATAAGGACGCAACCAAAACCTTGTCGCGAAGCGTCACAATATATCTCAAAATCATCGTTCCCTTCAGGTAACGATAAAATAGGCACCGTAGTCAACTTCTTCTTCAGTAATTAAAATGCACTCTTCTACTCAGAGGTCCATTCGTACTTCTTCCCTTTTTGTGTTAATGCTGTCAATGATTTAGCTATTCGGGAAAAATCTTGAATAAACCTTCTATAATAACTGGCTAGGCCCAAAAATTGACGTATTTGTGTTGGTGTCTTAGGAGTCTCCCATTTTTCAATGGCCTCAATTTTAGCTGGATCAATATGAATTCCTTTGCTACTAACAACATGGCCAAGAAATTGCACTTCTTTCAACCAAAAAGCACATTTAGAAAATTTGGCGTATAACTGTTCTTTTCTTAACAATTCTAATACCAACCTTAAATGCTGCTCATGCTCTTGCTCATTTTTGGAATAGATGAGAATATCGTCAATGAAAATGATAACAAACTATCTAGATACGGACTACAAACTCGATTCATGAGGTCCTTGAATACAGCTGGCGCATTCGTTAATCCAAACAGCATGACCAAAAATTCGTAATGACCGTAGCGTGTCCGGAAAGCAGTTTTCGAAATATCTTCTTCTTTGACGCGTAGTTGATGATAGCCCGATCTTAGATCGATTTTTGAATAAACACATGATCTTTGCAGTTGATCAAATAAGTCATCAATTCTCGATAGTGTAGTGACCCGAACTTTTCCATGTTTATATATATTAATTGAGATTGATATTTACATGATTAAATGTTTCCAACATGTTAAGCAATCAAACTTGTTAAGACTTGATTAATTGAAATATGTTTCATATAGACAATTGACCACCCAAGTTGATCGGTGATTCACGAACGTTAAAACTTGTAAAAACTATATGATGACATATATATGGATATATATATATATATATATATATAGTTAACATGATACTATGATAAGAAAACATATCATAAAGTATATTAACAATGAACTACATATGTAAAAACAAGACTACTAACTTAATGATTTTTAAACGAGACATATATGTAACGATTATCGTTGTAAAGACATTTAATGTATATATATCATATTAAGAGATATTCATACATGATAATATCATGATAATATAATAATTTAAAATCTCATTTGATATTATAAACATTGGGTTAACAACATTTAACAAGATCGTTAACCTAAAGGTTTCAAAACAACACTTACATGTAACGACTAACGATGACTTAACGACTCAGTTAAAATGTATATACATGTAGTGTTTTAATATGTATTTATACACTTTTGAAAGACTTCAATACACTTATCAAAATACTTCTACTTAACAAAAATGCTTACAATTACATCCTCGTTCAGTTTCATCAACAATTCTACTCGTATGCACCCGTATTCGTACTCGTACAATACACAGCTTTTAGATGTATGTACTATTGGTATATACACTCCAATTATCAGCTCTTAGCAGCCCATGTGAGTCACCTAACACATGTGGGAACCATCATTTGGCAACTAGCATGAAATATCTCATAAAATTACAAAAATATGAGTAATCATTCATGACTTATTTACATGAAAACAAAATTACATATCCTTTATATCTAATCCATACACCAACGACCAAAAACACCTACAAACACTTTCATTCTTCAATTTTCTTCATCTAATTGATCTCTCTCAAGTTCTATCTTCAAGTTCTAAGTGTTCTTCATAAATTCCAAAAGTTCTAGTTTCATAAAATCAAGAATACTTTCAAGTTTGCTAGCTCACTTCCAATCTTGTAAGGTGATCATCCAACCTCAAGAAATCTTTGTTTCTTACAGTAGGTTATCATTCTAATACAAGGTAATAATCATATTCAAACTTTGGTTCAATTTCTATAACTATAACAATCTTATTTCAAGTGATGATCTTACTTGAACTTGTTTTCGTGTCATGATTCTGCTTCAAGAACTTCGAGCCATCCAAGGATCCATTGAAGCTAGATCCATTTTTCTCTTTTCCAGTAGGTTTATCCAAGGAAATTAAGGTAGTAATGATGTTCATAACATCATTCGATTCATACATATAAAGCTATCTTATTCGAAGGTTTAAACTTGTAATCACTAGAACATAGTTTAGTTAATTCTAAACTTGTTCGCAAACAAAAGTTAATCCTTCTAACTTGACTTTTAAAATCAACTAAACACATGTTCTATATCTATATGATATGCTAACTTAATGATTTAAAACCTGGAAACACGAAAAACACCGTAAAACCGGATTTACGCCGTCGTAGTAACACCGCGGGCTGTTTTGGGTTAGTTAATTAAAAACTATGATAAACTTTGATTTAAAAGTTGTTATTCTGAGAAAATGATTTTTATTATGAACATGAAACTATATCCAAAAATTATGGTTAAACTCAAAGTGGAAGTATGTTTTCTAAAATGGTCATCTAGACGTCGTTCTTTCGACTGAAATGACTACCTTTACAAAAACGACTTGTAACTTATTTTTCCGACTATAAACCTATACTTTTTCTGTTTAGATTCATAAAATAGAGTTCAATATGAAACCATAGCAATTTGATTCACTCAAAACGGATTTAAAATGAAGAAGTTATGGGTAAAACAAGATTGGATAATTTTTCTCATTTTAGCTACGTGAAAATTGGTAACAAATCTATTCCAACCATAACTTAATCAACTTGTATTGTATATTATGTAATCTTGAGATACCATAGACACGTATACAATGTTTCGACCTATCATGTCGACACATCTATATATATTTCGGAACAACCATAGACACTCTATATGTGAATGTTGGAGTTAGCTATACAGGGTTGAGGTTGATTCCAAAATATATATAGTTTGAGTTGTGATCAATACTGAGATACGTATACACTGGGTCGTGGATTGATTCAAGATAATATTTATCGATTTATTTCTGTACATCTAATTGTGGACAACTAGTTGTAGGTTACTAACGAGGACATCTGACTTAATAAACTTAAAACATCAAAATATATTAAAAGTGTTGTAAATATATTTTGAACATACTTTGATATATATGTATATATTGTTATAGGTTCGTGAATCAACCAGTGGCCAAGTCTTACTTCCCGATGAAGTAAAAATCTGTGAAAGTGAGTTATAGTCCCACTTTTAAAATCTAATATTTTTGGGATGAGAATACATGCAGGTTTTATAAATAATTTACAAAATAGACACAAGTACGTGAAACTACATTCTATGGTTGAATTATCGAAATCGAATATGCCCCTTTTTATTAAGTCTGGTAATCTAAGAATTAGGGAACAGACACCCTAATTGACGCGAATCCTAAAGATAGATCTATTGGGCCTAACAAACCCCATCCAAAGTACCGGATGCTTTAGTACTTCGAAATTTATATCATATCCGAAGGGTGTCCCGGAATGATGGGGATATTCTTATATATGCATCTTGTTAATGTCGGTTACCAGGTGTTCACCATATGAATGATTTTTATCTCTATGTATGGGATGTGTATTGAAATATGAAATCTTGTGGTCTATTGTTACGATTTGATATATATAGGTTAAACCTATAACTCACCAACATTTTTGTTGACGTTTAAAGCATGTTTATTCTCAGGTGAATATTAAGAGCTTCCGCTGTTGCATACTAAAATAAGGACAAGATTTGGAGTCCATGTTTGTATGATATTGTGTAAAAACTGCATTCAAGAAACTGATTTCGATGTAACATATTTGTATTGTAAACCATTATGTAATGGTCGTGTGTAAACAGGATATTTTAGATTATCATTATTTGATAATCTACGTAAAGCTTTTTAAACCTTTATTTATGAAATAAAGGTTATGGTTTGTTTTAAAAATGAATGCAGTCTTTGAAAAACGTCTCATATAGAGGTCAAAACCTCGCAACGAAATCAATTAATATGGAACGTTTTTAATCAATAAGAACGGGACATTTCAGTTGGTATCCGAGCGTTGGTCTTAGAGAACCAGAAAATTTGCATTAGTGTGTCTTATCGAGTTTGTTAGGATGCATTAGTGAGTCTGGACTTCGACCGTGTTTTCTTTAAAAATGATTGCTTAACATTTTTGTTGGAAACTATATATTTTTAACATATGAATATTATGTGATATATTAATCTCTTAACGTGTTTGATATTATGTGATAGATGTCTACCTCTAGAACAAGTCCCATTGACTCACCTAATAATAATGAAGAGTCAAATGTAAATTGGAATGATTTGTGGACTGATTCACAAGTTCCCGAAGAGGAACCGGAAGAAGAGTCGGAACTGGAAGAAGAATCGGAACCGGAAGAAGAATCGGAACCGGATGAAGAAATAGAACCGGTGGGGGAAATAATAAAACGGTTAAGTAAAAGAAAATCCTCAACCAACCGACCAAAGTTAATTATGGTCAATGGTGTTTCCGCCAAGGAAGCAAAATATTGGGAGGATTACCAATTCTCCGATGAATCGGATTCCGATGAGAATTCCGATGATGTTATAGAAATTACCCCAACTGAATTTAAAAAGGCAAAAGAAAATAATAAGGGAAAGGGCATAAAAATAGAGAAATCTAATTCCAACCCCGATGAACTTTATATGTATCGTCAACCCCCGAAGTCCTTAAGTTGTAACAATGACCCGGGAACCTCTAAACCACCAGGTTTTTCTAAACCAATGTGGACAACGACGGCTCGTATTAGGGGAACATCATATATCCCTAGAAACTTGGCAAAACGAACCAAAACCGAAGAAGAAGAAACGAGCGAGTCGGAATAAGATAGTTGTATTCGTGTGGTGTAATATATGGAATATAGTGTTCTTATGCTTTATGATATATGTAAAAATTGCTTGTATTAATAAGTATTTTTTTTATGAATCTAACTCTTGTCTATTTTACAGTTTAAAAACACAAAATGGATAGACAACCCAATATTTTAAGAGACCTACCCGGAGACATGATTGATGAAATCTTGTCTAGAGTCGGCCAGAATTCTTCGGCACAACTATTTAAGGCGAGATCAGTTTGTAAGACATTCGAAAAACGTTCCAAGAATGTCTTGGTTTATAAGAGACTTTCGTTTGAAAGATGGGGGATATCACATTGGGAAACCCATAAGTTACGATGTGTTTACTTTGACGCATATATTGCGGGGAACCCAAATGCTATTTTACGCAACGGGTTAAGAAATTATTTTGACTCAATATATCCGAATATTGGACTTCGTGATTTAGAAAAAGCGGCTAACATGCAACATAAAGAAGCATGTTATGCTTACGGATTAGTAATGTTCGCTTCTCACCAAAGTGAGAACAAGAACATCGGGCTACAACTATTAAACAAAACGTTTCCACAAGTGACGGAGTCGGTAATTGGGGTAAGAAATGAGGTTTTTAGATTATTACGGGACTGTTGGACATTACGTAACCCTCGTCCCTTTGATGACGTTACAACACGCTGTCTTATCAACGGCCATAACGGTTATGTTGCACAAGACCAAGGATGGGAAGTAGTCCTAGTAAAACCAGAATGCATGACTTGTTTCTGGACGTATGAATTACGTGTCTTTATTGCCTTTGCCGAACGACTTGTGTACTAGCTAGAATTGTTTTCACAACTATCTTGTATCAAAGTTATTGTGTGCTATATTTCATGCTTTATGTAAAATAAGCGGTATTGTAAGTTTGTAAAATATTGTATAAAAGTTTGAACGCGAAATATTATTACAATCAGTTTTTCATATAGAATTGTAGTAGTTGAATTGTATATTAGCTACTAAGTATGAACTTAACGGGTAGGTACTACCCGAATTTAAACTTATAAAACGCTAATATGAAGAAAAAGCTTTTATAAATGAGTTCATATTATGCTACGAAATACTATTAACTACTCTTAATATTCTGTATGATTAACTTGTTCCATTTAACTATTTTGAAGGAAATGGCACCGACTACTCGACACACCGTGAATATGAATGAAGAGGAATTCCGTACTTTTCTAGCTTCAAACATAGCCGCAGTACAGGCTGCGCTACATACCAACAATAACCTTGGATCTAGCAGTACAGGAAATCGTGTAGGATGCACCTACAAAGAATTCACTGCCTGCAAACCTTTGGAATTTGATGGAACCGAAGGACCGATCGGATTGAAACGGTGGACCGAGAAGGTTGAATCGGTGTTTGCCATAAGTAAGTGTACTGAAGAGGACAAAGTGAAGTACGCTACGCATACCTTCACAGGTTCTGCGTTAACATGGTGGAATACCTATCTAGAGCAAGTGGGACAAGATGATGCGTACGCACTACCGTGGTCAGCATTCAAGCACTTGATGAACGAGAAGTACCGTCCCAGAACCGAGGTCAATAAGCTCAAGACAGAACTTAGAGGGTTACGAACCCAAGGATTTGATATTACCACGTACGAAAGACGATTCACAGAATTGTGCCTATTGTGTCCGGGAGCATTCGAAGATGAGGAAGAGAAGATCGACGCGTTTGTGAAAGGATTACCGGAAAGAATCCAAGAAGATATAAGTTCACACGAGCCCGCCTCCATACAACAGGCATGTAGAATGGCTCACAAACTAGTGAACCAGATTGAAGAAAGAATTAAAGAACAGACTGCTGAAGAGGCCAATGTGAAGCAAGTCAAAAGAAAGTGGGAGGAAAACGGTGATAAGAATCACCAATACAACAACAACAGCAATTACAACAATAATCGCAACAATTATCCCAACAATCGCAACATCAATCGCAACTACAACAAACGGCCCAACAACAACAACAACAACAACAACAACAACAGCAACTACAACAATCATCCCAACAACAATAATAACCGCAACAACAACAACAACAACAACAACAACAATCAAAAGCAGCTGTGCCAAAGGTGTGAAAAGAATCACTCGGGGTTCTGCACCAAATTTTGCAACAAGTGTAAAAGAAATGGTCATAGCGTGGCGAAGTGTGAGGTCTACGGACCAGGGGTTAATAGAACGAAAGGAACAAATGGTGTCGGAACGAGTAATGGCGGAGCAAGTAGTGTCGGAGCAAGTTATGCCAATGTAGTTTGTTATAAATGTGGAAAACCAGGCCACATTATTAGAAATTGCCCGAACCAGGAGAACACGAATGGACAAGGCCGTGGAAGAGTTTTCAATATTAATGCGGTAGAGGCACAGAAAGACCCGGAGCTTGTTACGGGTACGTTTCTTATTGACAATAAATCTGCTTACGTTTTATTTGATTCGGGTGCGGATAGAAGCTATATGAGTAGAGATTTTTGTGCTAAATTAAGTTGTCCATTGACGCCTTTGGATAGTAAATTTTTACTCGAATTAGCAAATGGTAAATTAATTTCAGCAGATAATATATGTCGGAATCGAGAAATTAAACTGGTTAGCGAAACATTTAAGATTGATTTGATACCAGTAGAGTTAGGGAGTTTTGATGTGATAATCGGTATGGACTGGTTGAAAGAAGTGAAAGCGGAGATCGTTTGTTACAAAAATGCAATTCGCATTATACGAGAAAAAGGAAAACCCTTAATGGTGTACGGAGAAAAGGGCAACACGAAGCTACATCTTATTAGTAATTTGAAGGCACAAAAACTAATAAGAAAAGGTTGCTATGCTGTTCTAGCACACGTCGAGAAAGTACAAACTGAAGAAAAGAGCATCAATGATGTTCCCATTGCAAAAGAATTTCCCGATGTATTTCCGAAAGAATTACCGGGATTACCCCCACATCGATCCATTGAATTTCAAATAGATCTTGTACCAGGAGCTGCACCAATAGCTCGTGCTCCTTACAGACTCGCACCCAGCGAGATGAAAGAACTGCAAAGCCAATTACAAGAACTTTTAGAGCGTGGTTTCATTCGACCAAGCACATCACCGTGGGGAGCTCCTGTTTTGTTTGTCAAGAAGAAAGATGGTACATTCAGGTTGTGTATCGACTACCGAGAGTTGAACAAACTTACCATCAAGAACCGCTACCCACTACCGAGAATCGACGACTTATTTGATCAACTACAAGGCTCGTCTGTTTATTCAAAGATTGACTTACGTTCCGGGTATCATCAAATGCGGGTGAAAGAAGATGATATTCCAAAGACTGCTTTCAGAACACGTTACGGTCATTACGAGTTTATGGTCATGCCGTTTGGTTTAACTAATGCACCAGCTGTGTTCATGGACCTTATGAACCGAGTGTGTGGACCATACCTTGACAAGTTTGTCATTGTTTTCATTGATGACATACTTATTTACTCAAAGAATGACCAAGAACACGGTGAACATTTGAGAAAGGTGTTAGAAGTATTGAGGAAGGAAGAATTGTAAGCTAAGTTTTCAAAGTGTGCATTTTGGTTGGAAGAAGTTCAATTCCTCGGTCACATAGTGAACAAAGAAGGTATTAAGGTGGATCCGGCAAAGATAGAAACTGTTGAAAAGTGGGAAACCCCGAAAACTCCGAAACACATACGCCAGTTTTTAGGACTAGCTGGTTACTACAGAAGGTTCATCCAAGACTTTTCCAGAATAGCAAAACCCTTGACTGCATTAACGCATAAAGGGAAGAAATTTGAATGGAATGATGAACAAGAGAAAGCGTTTCAGTTATTGAAGAAAAAGCTAACTACGGCACCTATATTGTCATTGCCTGAAGGGAATGATGATTTTGTGATTTATTGTGACGCATCAAAGCAAGGTCTCGGTTGTGTATTAATGCACCGAACGAAGGTGATTGCTTATGCGTCTAGACAATTGAAGATTCACGAACAAAATTATACGACGCATGATTTGGAATTAGGCGCGGTTGTTTTTGCATTAAAGACTTGGAGGCACTACTTATATGGGGTCAAAAGTATTATATATACCGACCACAAAAGTCTTCAACACATATTTAATCAGAAACAACTGAATATGAGGCAGCGTAGGTGGATTGAATTATTGAATGATTACGATTTTGAGATTCGTTACCACCCGGGGAAGGCAAATGTGGTAGCCGATGCCTTGAGCAGGAAGGATAGAGAACCCATTCGAGTAAAATCTATGAATATAATGATTCATAATAACATTACTACTCAAATAAAGGAGGCGCAACAAGGAGTTTTAAAAGAGGGAAATTTAAAGGATGAAATACCCAAAGGATCGGAGAAGCATCTTAATATTCGGGAAGACGGAACCCGGTATAGGGCTGAAAGGATTTGGGTACCAAAATTTGGAGATATGAGAGAAATGGTACTTAGAGAAGCTCATAAAACCAGATACTCAATACATCCTGGAACGGGGAAGATGTACAAGGATCTCAAGAAACATTTTTGGTGGCCGGGTATGAAAGCCGATGTTGCTAAATACGTAGGAGAATGTTTGACGTGTTCTAAGGTCAAAGCTGAGCATCAGAAACCATCAGGTCTACTTCAACAACCCGAAATCCCGGAATGGAAATGGGAAAACATTACCATGGATTTCATCACTAAATTGCCAAGGACTGCAAGTGGTTTTGATACTATTTGGGTAATAGTTGATCGTCTCACCAAATCAGCACACTTCCTACCAATAAGAGAAGATGACAAGATGGAGAAATTAGCACGACTGTATTTGAAGGAAGTCCTCTCCAGACATGGAATACCAATCTCTATTATCTCTGATAGGGATGGCAGATTTATTTCAAGATTCTGGCAGACATTACAGCAAGCATTAGGAACTCGTCTAGACATGAGTACTGCCTATCATCCACAAACTGATGGGCAGAGCGAAAGGACGATACAAACGCTTGAAGACATGCTACGAGCATGTGTTATTGATTTCGGAAACAGTTGGGATCGACATCTACCGTTAGCAGAATTTTCCTACAACAACAGCTACCATTCAAGCATTGAGATGGCGCCGTTTGAAACACTTTATGGTAGAAAGTGCAGGTCTCCGATTTGTTGGAGTGAAGTGGGGGATAGACAGATTACGGGTCCGGAGATTATACAAGAAACTACCGAGAAGATCATCCAAATTCAACAACGGTTGAAAACCGCCCAAAGTCGACAAAAGAGCTACGCTGACATTAAAAGAAAAGATATAGAATTTGAAATTGGAGAGATGGTCATGCTTAAAGTTGCACCTTGGAAAGGCGTTGTTCGATTTGGTAAACGAGGGAAATTAAATCCAAGGTATATTGGACCATTCAAGATTATTGATCGTGTCGGACCAGTAGCTTACCGACTAGAGTTACCTCAACAACTCGCGGCTGTACATAACACTTTCCACGTCTCGAATTTAAAGAAATGTTTTGCTAAAGAAGATCTCACTATTCCGTTAGATGAAATCCAAATCAACGAAAAACTTCAATTCATCGAAGAACCCGTCGAAATAATGGATCGTGAGGTTAAAAGACTTAAGCAAAACAAGATACCAATTGTTAAGGTTCGATGGAATGCTCGTAGAGGACCCGAGTTCACCTGGGAGCGTGAAGATCAGATGAAGAAGAAATACCCGCATCTATTTCCAGAAGATTCGTCAACACCTTCAACACCTTAAAATTTCGGGACGAAATTTATTTAACGGGTAGGTACTGTAGTGACCCGAACTTTTCCATGTTTATATATATTAATTGAGATTGATATTTACATGATTAAATGTTTCCAACATGTTAAGCAATCAAACTTGTTAAGACTTGATTAATTGAAATATGTTTCATATAGACAATTGACCACCCAAGTTGATCGGTGATTCACGAACGTTAAAACTTGTAAAAACTATATGATGACATATATATGGATATATATATATATATATATATATATATAGTTAACATGATACTATGATAAGAAAACATATCATAAAGTATATTAACAATGAACTACATATGTAAAAACAAGACTACTAACTTAATGATTTTTAAACGAGACATATATGTAACGATTATCGTTGTAAAGACATTTAATGTATATATATCATATTAAGAGATATTCATACATGATAATATCATGATAATATAATAATTTAAAATCTCATTTGATATTATAAACATTGGGTTAACAACATTTAACAAGATCGTTAACCTAAAGGTTTCAAAACAACACTTACATGTAACGACTAACGATGACTTAACGACTCAGTTAAAATGTATATACATGTAGTGTTTTAATATGTATTTATACACTTTTGAAAGACTTCAATACACTTATCAAAATACTTCTACTTAACAAAAATGCTTACAATTACATCCTCGTTCAGTTTCATCAACAATTCTACTCGTATGCACCCGTATTCGTACTCGTACAATACACAGCTTTTAGATGTATGTACTATTGGTATATACACTCCAATGATCAGCTCTTAGCAGCCCATGTGAGTCACCTAACACATGTGGGAACCATCATTTGGCAACTAGCATGAAATATCTCATAAAATTACAAAAATATGAGTAATCATTCATGACTTATTTACATGAAAACAAAATTACATATCCTTTATATCTAATCCATACACCAACGACCAAAAACACCTACAAACACTTTCATTCTTCAATTTTCTTCATCTAATTGATCTCTCTCAAGTTCTATCTTCAAGTTCTAAGTGTTCTTAATAAATTCCAAAAGTTCTAGTTTCATAAAATCAAGAATACTTTCAAGTTTGCTAGCTCACTTCCAATCTTGTAAGGTGATCATCCAACCTCAAGAAATCTTTGTTTCTTACAGTAGGTTATCATTCTAATACAAGGTAATAATCATATTCAAACTTTGGTTCAATTTCTATAACTATAACAATCTTATTTCAAGTGATGATCTTACTTGAACTTGTTTTCGTGTCATGATTCTGCTTCAAGAACTTCGAGCCATCCAAGGATCCATTGAAGCTAGATCCATTTTTCTCTTTTCCAGTAGGTTTATCCAAGGAAATTAAGGTAGTAATGATGTTCATAACATCATTCGATTCATACATATAAAGCTATCTTATTCGAAGGTTTAAACTTGTAATCACTAGAACATAGTTTAGTTAATTCTAAACTTGTTCGCAAACAAAAGTTAATCCTTCTAACTTGACTTTTAAAATCAACTAAACACATGTTCTATATCTATATGATATGCTAACTTAATGATTTAAAACCTGGAAACACGAAAAACACCGTAAAACCGGATTTACGCCGTCGTAGTAACACCGCGGGCTGTTTTGGGTTAGTTAATTAAAAACTATGATAAACTTTGATTTAAAAGTTTTTATTCTGAGAAAATGATTTTTATTATGAACATGAAACTATATCCAAAAATTATGGTTAAACTCAAAGTGGAAGTATGTTTTCTAAAATGGTCATCTAGACGTCGTTCTTTCGACTGAAATGACTACCTTTACAAAAACGACTTGTAACTTATTTTTCCGACTATAAACCTATACTTTTTCTGTTTAGATTCATAAAATAGAGTTCAATATGAAACCATAGCAATTTGATTCACTCAAAACGGATTTAAAATGAAGAAGTTATGGGTAAAACAAGATTGGATAATTTTTCTCATTTTAGCTACGTGAAAATTGGTAACAAATCTATTCCAACCATAACTTAATCAACTTGTATTGTATATTATGTAATCTTGAGATACCATAGACACGTATACAATGTTTCGACCTATCATGTCGACACATCTATATATATTTCGGAACAACCATAGACACTCTATATGTGAATGTTGGAGTTAGCTATACAGGGTTGAGGTTGATTCCAAAATATATATAGTTTGAGTTGTGATCAATACTGAGATACGTATACACTGGGTCGTGGATTGATTCAAGATAATATTTATCGATTTATTTCTGTACATCTAATTGTGGACAACTAGTTGTAGGTTACTAACGAGGACATCTGACTTAATAAACTTAAAACATCAAAATATATTAAAAGTGTTGTAAATATATTTTGAACATACTTTGATATATATGTATATATTGTTATAGGTTCGTGAATCAACCAGTGGCCAAGTCTTACTTCCCGACGAAGTAAAAATCTGTGAAAGTGAGTTATAGTCCCACTTTTAAAATCTAATATTTTTGGGATGAGAATACATGCAGGTTTTATAAATAATTTACAAAATCGACACAAGTACGTGAAACTACATTCTATGGTTGAATTATCGAAATCGAATATGCCCCTTTTTATTAAGTCTGGTAATCTAAGAATTAGGGAACAGACACCCTAATTGACGCGAATCCTAAAGATAGATCTATTGGGCCTAACAAACCCCATCTAAAGTACCGGATGCTTTAGTACTTCGAAATTTATATCATATCCGAAGGGTGTCCCGGAATGATGGGGATATTCTTATATATGCATCTTGTTAATGTCGGTTACCAGGTGTTCACCATATGAATGATTTTTATCTCTATGTATGGGATGTGTATTGAAATATGAAATCTTGTGGTCTATTGTTACGATTTGATATATATAGGTTAAACCTATAACTCACCAACATTTTTGTTGACGTTTAAAGCATGTTTATTCTCAGGTGAATATTAAGAGCTTCCGCTGTTGCATACTAAAATAAGGACAAGATTTGGAGTCCATGTTTGTATGATATTGTGTAAAAACTGCATTCAAGAAACTGATTTCGATGTAACATATTTGTATTGTAAACCATTATGTAATGGTCGTGTGTAAACAGGATATTTTAGATTATCATTATTTGATAATCTACGTAAAGCTTTTTAAACCTTTATTTATGAAATAAAGGTTATGGTTTGTTTTAAAAATGAATGCAGTCTTTGAAAAACGTCTCATATAGAGGTCAAAACCTCGCAACGAAATCAATTAATATGGAACGTTTTTAATCAATAAGAACGGGACATTTCAGATAGTGGATACCGATTCTTGATAGTTAACTTATTTAATTCTCGGTAATCTATACACATCCTAAAAGATCCATCTTTCTTTTTAACAAACAAAATTGGAGCTCCCCACGGTGAAGTGCTCGGTCGAATGAAACCACGGTCCAGTAATTCTTGTAACTGGCTTTGTAACTCTTTCATTTCAGATGGTGCAAGTCTGTATGGAGCACGAGCCACTGGTACAGCTCCTGGTACTAGATCTATTTGAAATTCTACAGATCTAAATGGAGGTAATCCCGGCAACTCTTCCAGAAAGACTTCAGGAAAATCTCTTGCCACAGGCACATCGTTGATGCACTTCTCTTTTTCTTTTGTTTCGACTTTATTAACATGTGCTAGGATAGCATATCACCCTTTCTTCAAGCACTTTTGAGCTTTCAAACAGCTAATGAGTTTTAACTTTGAGTTAATCTTCTCCCCATAAATCATTACTGGCATTTTATCCTTATGAGGAATGCGAATTGCCTTCTTGGCACACACAAATTCAGCTCCTATTTTGGACATCCAGTCCATGCTAACTATTACGTCAAAACTTCCTAATTCTACGGGTATCAAATCAATTTTAAACGTTTCTCCAGCTAAATTTATTTTACAATCACGGCAAATTTTATCGGCTTTAATTAGCTTACCATTAGCTAACTCAATCATGTACTTAGCATCTAGAGGTAATGATGAACAATTCAATTTAGCGTAAAAGTCTCTACACATATAACTTCTATCGGCACCAGTATCAAATATAATAGATGCTGATAAGTTATTAATGGTAAACGTACCCGTAACAAGCTCCGGGTCTTCACACGCCTCTCTAGCATTAATAATAAATGCTCTTCCACGTGCAGGTCCGTTATTCTTCTCTGGATTCAGGCACTGGCTCTTATAATGTCCCTGTTTCCCACACCCATAATAAGTAACAGTGGCCAAGGCAGTTTTATTTGCATTGGTGGCAGGAGTCTTGGTGCCATTTGTATTTGTAACAGGAATCCTACAATCTTCAGCAAGATGACCCCTTCGATTACAATTATCGCACACCACATTACAATAACCAGAGTGATGTTTGTGGCATCTGTTACATAAAGGATTTCGTCCTTTGTAACCTGAGCTTGAACCACTACCCGCACCTTGCGTGGTTTCTTGTTTCTTGTTGGATTGTTGATGATTACCTTCCCACTTTCTTTTGTTTTCCGATGTCTTAACATCGGTGTTTTATCCAGAATAATCTGGTCCATCAACTCGTTTGCCATGGTGATGGCTTCATGAATAGTCTTGGGTTTCGATGCCAGTTCTATCCTCCGTTCTTCGGTTGGTACCAATTCGGGACATAGCAAAGCTAATTCCATGAATCGCTGATTATAGTTGGTGAGTTCAGTACCAACAACTTTCAGGCTTTGTAATTTAGCTTCCAACTTCCTAACCTCGTTCCTTGGACAATACTCATTGATTAGCATTGTTTTGAATTCTTCCTATGGAGTATCATAAGCTACATCTCCTCCTACAGCCTTCACATAGTTTTTTCACCACGTGAGTGCACTATCTTGTAAGGTGCACGATGCATACTTGGTCATGTCCTTCTCAATACAACCACTGATTTTAAACACAGACTCAATCTTTTCGATCCACCGGGTTAAACCGACCGGTCCTTCTGTTCCACTGAATGATGAGGGCTTGCAACCTTGAAAAGTTTTGTAGGTGCATCCCACACGAGGATTTGGGTTAACTGCAGCACCTCTTGCAGCCTCGACCCATAACATTCTGTCATTCACTCGCTGATTGATGAGTTCCTCGATTTCTTGTTCCGTCATTCGGTTCAATCGCGCCATAATCTTCGATAAAAATGAAAAAAATAATTATTCACATGGAATATTATAGATGTAGTGTGTATTTACAGTACATCGTAGCTTATTAATAATATGAACTAGTTATTATTATAAAAGCCTTTTCTTCTTATTAGCGTTTTATAATTATATCTAGGGTAGTATCTACCCGTTAAAGTTCATACTTAATAGCTTAGTACGAAAATCAATTACTACCACCCAAATAATACTCAACCATGGAAAATTATTGCATTTCACACTTCACTATTTTACATATGCTTATCTTACATCAAACATTAAGTAAACCACACTAGTAATATTATAAAAAATGTTATATGATCCCATGGTTTAAAACAACAGCGCATCATTTAACCCAAAATGTTTGTGTTCAAAGAAATCGCTTAAAGGTTATCCTGGCTGTCTCCCTGCGTTTTGGCTGAGGGACCGAAGAACTGGATGTCGGGATAGAACTAATAGGAATAGCGGGAATAGGGGTGGAAGTGTCTGGTGGAGTTGGTGCCACAACATCCTCACTAAACTCGGGATTTGGATTTTCCAATTCAGTAGCCTTTCGTTTCTTTCCTCGTTCGAACTTGTCTTTCGTAATTTCCTGTATTTCTTCCTCCTCAGGATCACTTTCCGGTTCCTCTTCAATTGATTCATCCGGAAATTGTGAGTCTTCCCCAAAGGTGTCGTTTTCATCATCGGATAGGTTAATGACTGGAACACTATCTGAGGATTCTGGTTCGGAGTAGCTGAATGTGATAACAAGTTCTAAGCCAAACATCTATCACATAACAACTACCACGTTAGTACCACATAATATTTACATATTAATTTTTAACCAACAAGGATAAGCAATAGTTTTCGAAATCAAACACGGTCAAAGTCCAGACTCACTAATGCATCCTAACAAACTCGATAAGACACACTAATGCAAATTTTTTGGTTCTCTAAGACCAACGCTCTGATACCACCTGAAGCGTCCCGTTCATATCGAATATAAACGTCACGTATACATTGGTGTCATTGCGAGGTATTGACCTCTATATGTGACATTTTTCAAAATCTGCATACGTTTTTATAATACAAACCATAACCTTTATTATAATCAAAGGTTCAAATAGCATAATAATGATTATCGTTTAGCGATAATCTTAGTTTTACAAACTTTACATTTGATAATAACAATACGATTTCCAACATATTTCACATTACAAATCTTCTGATATGCAGTTTTATTTTTGACACAAATATGCATACTCCAAATCCTGCTTAAATTCGGCATAATGCAGTGGAAGCTTTTAATTATCACCTGAGAATAAACATGCTTAAAACATCAACATAAAGTTGGTGAGATATAGGTTTAATGCTAGCAGCGTTATAAATATAGACCACAAGATTTAATATACATAAACGTTTTAATAAAAATATTCTAAGTGGTTGAGCACTTGATAACCATACTTAACATTTAATCAACGTCGCATATTCCCTTTATTATGAAATCTTACTACACTGTACCAATTATAGTCACCAAAACGAAGTACTGTGCAACCGTTGAATGCTGTTCGTCCAGTCCGGTTGAGGTTGTCAGGCCCGATAGATCTATCAACAGGATTCGCGTTTACAATACCGCATTTAAATAGTAGTTACCAAGTGACAAGGAAGTATGCCAGTGGTACAACTCAACGTAGAATATATATTTTTAATCACTTGTGTCCATAACGTAAATCATAAAATGCATGTATTCTCATCCCGAAATATTTAGAGTTTAAAAGTGGGACTATATACTCACTTTTGCCTTGAAGGTAATAAACACGACTTGGTCTCCGATTGATATCACGAACCTATCCATATATAATATATCAATATGTTTTCTTTTCAAATAAACGTTTCATATATACTTATAATACTTTTAATATCTTCTTAGTCCGTAGTTAGCAGTCCGATGTTAGTGGTCCACAATTAGTTGTTCAATAAATAAATAAAGACCCCATCGTATTTGTATTGATCGAAATTAATCTCGACCCATGGTACCGTGTTGTCAAATGACATGTTGCGTACATAAAGTACCGTGTTGTCAAATGACGTGTTGCGTACAATCATGAGGTCTTATAATTAATCCTCTCGTGTTGTTTACGGGTGGTCATGAAATATATAAAATCAAATCATAAGTAAATATATATATAATATCATATTAATTAGCAAAGATATGATTAGTTTAGTTTTACTCCAATTAATTTCGTAGCTAAACTAGCTTTGGATACCCAATTTTGTTTTAGCCGTAGTTTCTTCAATACAACTCCGTTTTTGTTGGTTCAACTTGCCACTTCCTTGGATCGAGTCATTATTTTTGAATATGAACTGTAAATACCTTAGTTTGCATTCAAAATTACAGGTTATAGGTCAAACTTTGGTGAATCTTATGAAAGTGATCATTTTCATTGTAAAAACAACATCTAGATGATCATTTTTACCAAAATACTTACACTTTGAGTTACACCATGAGATTTTTATATATTAACATATTCATAAGAAAAATCATTTTTCCAGAATATAAACTTCCAATTCAAAGTTTAAGATGGTTTTTAATTATCCAACCCAAAACAGCCCCCGGTTGCACTTCAACGATGTAGATTCAGTTTTAAGTTGTTCTTTGTAAAATCAAGTTGTATCTTGTTAAGTTAGCATATCATTATGATATATTAGAGGTCTTGAAGTGTTTTAAAAGTCAAGTTAGAAGGATCTATTTAGTTTGCGAACAAGTTTGAAATCATTCAAACTATGTTCTTGTTGTTATGATTTGTATATTCTTAATAAGATAGTTATAATTGAACAAGATGATGAACAAAGGTTATACCTCAAGTATGATGAAGAAAGTTACTGAATAAACAAGATATGAACTTGTTCTTGATGACTTAAAAGATTAAGAAGTGAAATCATGAAAGAAACAAAGGTTGTAAGTAAGTTTATATCTTGATTTAAGATAATTAACTTACATGAATTGAATCAAAGTTTAAACATAGTTTTACCTTGATTATGGAGCTAGAAACTTATGAAGACTTTGAAGAACTCTTCAAGGTTGAAGATAAGAGAGTTTAGAAGATAATCTAGCTTGAAGAAAATTGATATGAAAGTGTATGTATGTGTATATATGGTGTGATATATGCATGTATATATATAGATTTTATGTTTTGATTTTTAGTTCATAAGTCTTGATTAATGACAAAGGATGGTTCCCACAAGTTGCTATCATGTCTTTTAATCATTCATGGCTGATCATTGGTATTTTCTATAGGTATATACCAATAGTAAATACATCTAGAAGCTGTGTATAATACTGGTACATATACCCTAAGTATACGTGTAAAAATCTTGAGGAAACGGAACGAGAATTCAAATATAACTATCTTTTGTGAATATACCTATATTGTTTTATGTATTTAAGTCCTTTAAAAGTGATTAAATATGCATTTATATGATACTTGTATAAGCATTATAGATTATAGATATATATGTCAAAGAACGTTACGTATAGTTACCGTTTTGATGACTTAAGTTAGTAGTCTCAAAGTATACTTATAACTCATTGTTATTAGTACACAATGATATGTTAAACCATCCTTAAATCATGTTAAATATGTATAAATATGTATATGTACACAATCGTATAATTATTGTATGTTATATAGTTCGTGATATCGTCGGTCAAATTGGACGGTCATACGTTGTGTAAAACTCTTTTTAAAAACACAAGACTCAACAATTTGGATTGCTTATCATGTTGGAAATGTTTAATTTATGTAAATATTAGTCTCATATGTATAAAACGATCGGAAAAATCCGGGTCGTTACATTGGGTGTCTTACTAGGTCAAATTAGTTAATTAAGTAGTTAAACTAGATTTAGTGATATATAGTAATTATAGGTAACTTTGGAGGGATTTACCGTTTAATGACCGGTTTGTCGATTTTATATTTTAAGCGTACAGATAAATGACGATAATTAAAGTGCGTAAAATAAATAACAATATTAAAATGACAATAAATAAAATTGCGAGTAAATGAAAGTACGATGAGAAATACAATAAAAGAATTATGCTTATTTAAACTTCCGTAATCATGATGTTTGATGTTTTGATTTTAATTTATTATGCTGTGTTAATTGTCCTTTGTCCTGGATTTATTTGATACCTATCTGGTTTTTGCCCATAATAGTTCATCGGTCATAATTATAAAATGATCGTCAAATTAACCTTATACCCGAAGTCAAATATTCCAACTAATTGGGGATTCGAACTGTAACAAGGTCTTAATACTTTGTTAATAATTACACCAGGTTATCGACTGTGTGTAATCCAAGGTCTTAATACTTTGTTAACAATTACACCAATTACCCTTGTATGTAATCCACCCCTGTTTTAATTAGTCCATGATTATTAATTTACCCACTTGGCCAGAATGAATAATAAATTACCCAACCCAATTGATTAATTAAATGATTGTAAAAGATGTCGTATAAACGTCACTAAATAGGACATGCATAATCATTTAATAATTATTAGATTAACTAATTTGAAGATAGGTTTGACAGACTCCAAAGAGTTGTCATTCGATTAGACAATACCCCCCATCTATTAATGGTCCATGGTCCAATGTCCACAAGTGTCGGTCTTTTGTCCATACCCTAATTATGGTACAAAATCCAATAACTCAATCTTTAATATTTAGTCCAACATCATGATTACTTCGTCTCAAATAAGCATAATAATAACTTAGATACGAGACATTAATTTAAAAAAGAAGAACATAGCTTACAGTGGTGAATAATCGCGTAGCGTTACACGGACAGAGTTCCGACTTTAAAACCCGTAAAACATTTCTTACAATAACTCAATTATTATTAAACTTAAATTAAAATTATAATTATAAATATATATAAATTACATATATAGAGAAAGAAGATTGGAAAAAGGTGTGTCTTTCTTCATTCTTCGTAGTCTCATTTTATAGGCAAATATTGATTTGAAATTTTCACTTATGACCCCTTAACTATGCTCAATTAACAACTTTTTATTATTTATTATTATTCTTATTATGAATTATTTAAATATTATATTATATTCTTGTGCATAGTTGACTTGTACTTTCAGCTCCGTTGCGTCGAGCGTTGAAAGTTGGTTCATGTCTCGGTTCTGGATTTTCGAACGCCTTTTTGTATAATTTAATATCTTGTACTTTGCATTTTGCGGCTTGTACTTTTCTAATTTTGAGACGTTTCTCATCAATAAATTGAACCACTTGAATTGTACTTTGTACTTTTTAGCTTTTTGGTCATTTGCGTCTTCAAATCATCGAATCTGCCTTTTGTCTTCACCTTTGATTATTTAAACGAATATCACTTATAAATAGAACAATTGCAACTAAAATCTTGTCTTTCTTGAGGGATAATGCTATGAAATATATGTTCGTTTTTAGCATTATCAATATTCCCACACTTGAGCGTTGCTTGTCCTCAAGCAATATAGTCTTGAAATAAAAACATACTTGAATCACTTCTTTATTCTTCACACTTTGTACATCAGTGATTTCAATACGGCGGTTATGAACAATGATAGTAACGATGTGGTTTACAGTCTCACATGACTATAAAAATTTAGATCCGTTAGGAAATTGGATCTTTATGAAAACATTTGATCTTTTGAAAATTCAATCTAGTTTTTATCCTAGATAAGTTTTCCGGAATAACCCTTCACCGGTGTTGCAAAATGTTATTTTCAGATTTTAAAATTTTAGCTCAAAACTTTACGGTTTTGTGTCACCTACTTTATAACATTGTATTAGGAAAGCAACACGTCCAGTTTACTTGTCCCGTATATTACCTTTCGGTAAACTACCGTCCGGTTGTAAAGGAAAGCGATGAACAAGAAACTGTTAAGGCAATGTCTAATGACATGCATTTGTTCATGGTCTAAAACGTGTCGGATGCTATTACTATCCTTTGTAGGAGCAATAGTAAAGATCATCCTATAATTTTTCTGGTCTGGCACAAGGTCCTGTGTTCGACCATGCTATGCAACCACCGTTCTTACGGTTGACACCCGATTTGGTTCAGGTGACCTAATGAATTCTGATGAATTCTCAGGATTTTACGTTCAATGGTAATGAACACATTGAAAATAGGTTTTCAGAAAAAAAATCGGTTTGTAATTTGATCAAAATATTTTCTCGTTCAATCTCGAGTTTAGATATCATCGAATTCCATGAGTTTGTAATTCTCAATCTTTAAAGTCAATCTCAAGGATTGAGTAATATCAGGCTTAAAAGCTGATTTTTAATCTTTAAGAAGATTATCCTTACTGGGGGTCTGATTCATTAGTCTTATCAAGCTAATTTGCACGGCGCCCTCCCCATTTTACGAGACAGATCCTCTCATGGTTAGGATAAGTCTGACCACATGGTGACCCTGTTTGATGCTGAGGTCCGTGGATTTTCTGCTGATCTTAGTGATGACTTTTCTAGATTTTTCGTCAACCTACAGCTGGTCTGGACGACAACTTCTTGACCTAAATCAAGAAGCGCGTGTCTTTTTCAGAAGACTTTACTTCCTTTTAATGATGGAATTGATTCATCGTGTAGATCCATCTTTCTTTCAAATATATTACACTAAATCGGGTAAAACTGATTAGTTTAGTCCAAAACAAAAGTACCTGCAATATGCTTGTACAGATATGTGATATATGTTTTAAAGAACTTGGTGAATTCTTCTCACACTCAACTTTTATTTATTTCTTTCTTTGCCTTTTTATTCTCCTCTATTCCATTTTAAATGAATTCAAGCGTTTTGGGTTGTTTCTCAATCTATGTCCTTTCCAAGGTAACAATAATTTCGGTAGTATCACCTAGTTTTATCGTTCATAAATATGTATAAACATGATTTTGAATTCATTTAGTTGAAAATTTTTCAAATTTTCACAAAATTTGGCAATTAAACCAAGCGTAAATCCGAGAGAATTTATAACCCTTCCCCACACTTGAGATCTTGCAATGCCCTCATTTGCAAGAAATCAGTAAAAAATTAAATTCATGAGGGTGATTAGTGTAGAAAAATAATTAAAAATACCGAGTTTGCAAACATACTGTTTTATATCACATTTGATATTTTACGTCTTATTGTTAAAATTAGTAGCTTTTGATGAACTTAATGTCAGGCTTTGAAAGTGCGCTGTTTTACCTTGTTTTGTACATAAGATAAACTACAAACATATATATACATATTTTTTTATTTATAAAAACCTTAACTTAATAAAACAAATAAATGAGTAATTTAAAATTTTGTTTTTCTTTTTATTTAGGAGGAGGTTGTTTCGGTACGTTTACCTAGTCCGTCCCTCGACAAAATTTTAAAATTTGTCATTTTAAAGCGATTGTTTTAAAAGCAAAGATTTTGGGTTTTTTTTTTGGTATACTTTAATTCAATAAGATTAAAAATAATGATAATAAAATTTCTCGTCCATCCCTTGGGTAAAGCAATTTCGGTTCAACGACCTAGTCTTCAACTCACAACGAATTTAAAAAATCATATTTTTAACTTAATGAGATAAAGTAAATTTTGTTTTTAAATTCACACCAAACTTAAATTTAAAATGCATAAAATTTAAAATTCATATTAATATTATTAATATTTTCATATTTTAGTTTTACAAACTTATTTTAAAAATATTAGTTTTTAAAATATTTACAAACTTAAATATATTGATTTTAAAAATTTACAATATTAATTTTAAAAATATGGTAAAAATAAAATAAAATTAAAAATCTTTTTGGTCTTTTATCCCACTTTAATCAATCAAATATTATCAAAAATATACGCCCCTCTTTTGGGTAAAGTAATTTCGGCTATATTACCTAGTTTTACTCTTGACAAATTTTTGAAATATTTTGGATTGATTGATTAAAGATATTTATACCTTGTGAATAAACGGTAAATTTCGCAGTGATGTAATAAATTTTTTTATGATATCAATAATTTCGGTTTTAACACCTAATTTTATTGAATAGCAATTTAATACTTTATAGCGAACGATTCATCGTTTATTATCAAAAGGTTAAAAGCAGTAAAAATAAAAATAAAAAATATACATACTTACCTGCTAGATGGAATTCTCAGTGACCCGCTTTAGCCGACTCATAATAGAGTCGTACGAATTGGTTTTCCATAGCTACGTAAGAGTATCCACGAATTTTCAATAAATTTTCTTCTAAACATATGTACGGTTCTTCTCTGCATAAAGTAACGAACTCGGTATTGGAATGTGTCTGATTGTTCGAACATTTCCCTTCGTGTGACCATTTTCCGCATTTGTGACATCTTTCAAGGTGTCGTGCTCTTCTTTTCGCTGCGCATTTTGATTTTCCTTTACCAAAATGTAACTTATTATGATCGTTTCTGAGTTCTTTTCTTACTCCGTCCAATTTGGCTCTTATTACTCATACTAGGTCACTCGGGAGTATGTCATTATTACGTTTTGTGATCAAAGCGTGTAGCATTAAACCATGGTTTAGTTCACAAGAATTCTTCATCTCGTAAAACCTAAAAAAAATAAAAATTCAGAATGGAGGGAGAAGACTAGTTCTTTAGGGTCTACTAGGAAAAGACCATTCGGATTTCATTCTCGAGAACTACACGAAAACAGAACATCTAACTCTAACAGAAATTCATATTACCCTAAAAAGATTCGATTCTCCCCACACTTAGTTAGATGTGGTGTTGAAATTGTGATTGACTTCATTGTCAACTTCCATCGGTCCATGTATGTAATGTTTAACTCTGTGACCATTAACTTTAAATTCAATCCTATTTGAATTTATTAACTCTATTGTTCCGTATGGGAAAACTCTTTTGACTATAAATGGTCCAGACCATCTTGATTTCAATTTTCCAGGAAATAGCTTGAATCGTGAATTGAAAAGAAGAACTCGGTCTCCTTCTTTAAATTCTTTTGAACTTCTAATTCTTTTATCATGCCATTTCTTCGTTCTTTCTTTATAGATTAATGAATTTTCATATGCTTCATGTCTTAATTCTTCTAATTCGTTTAGTTGACTTAACCTTAAACGTCCGGCTTCATGTAAATCAAAATTACATGTCTTCAAAGTCCAAAATGCTTTGTGCTCAATTTCTACTGGAAGGTGACATGATTTTCCGTAAACGAGTTTAAAAGGTGTGGTTCCAATTGAAGTTTTGTAGGCTGTTCTAAAAGCCCAAAGTGCATCCTCCAATTTCATGGACCATTCCTTCGGATTTGATCCTATGGTTTTCTCTAGAATACGTTTTAATGCTCGGTTGGTATTTTCAACTTGTCCACTTGTTTGTGGATGATAAGCAGTGGAGATTTTATGAGTTACTCCATATCTTTTGAGAACTTTATCAAGTTGATTATTACAAAAATGAGTACCCCGATCACTTATTAAAGCTTTCGGTGTTCCAAACCTTGCAAAAAGACGTTTTAAAAAATTGACTACAACTCGTGCATCGTTAGTTGGGAGAGCTTGTGCTTCTGCCCATTTAGATACATAATCAATGGCAACGAGAATGTAGAGATTATTATAAGATTTTGGAAATGGACCCATAAAGTCAATACCCCAAACGTCAAATACTTCACATACTTGAATGACATTTTGTGGCATTTCATCACGTTGACTTATTTTTTCGACCCTTTGAAAAGCATCACAGGATTTGCAAAGAAGGTGTGCGTCTTTGAAAATTGTAGGCCAATAGAATCCAGCATCGTAAACTTTTCTTGCTGTAAGTTGAGGCCCATAATGCCCTCCTGTTGGTCCTGTGTGACAATGGTTTAAGATTTGACTGGCTTCATCTCCGAATACACATCGGCGTATTATTCCATAAGGGACAACTTTTAAACAAATGTGGATCTTCCCAGAAATAGTGTTTTATATCACTAAAGAATTTCTTTCGTTTTTGGTACGACAACCCTTTTTCAAGGAATCCACATACTAAGTAGTTTGCATAGTCTGTAAACCATGGAATTTCATTATAATCTATCTTCAATAGATATTCATCAGGAAAGTTGTCTTGTATGACCGATTCATTTAGAACTTCTAATTCAGGATTTTCAAGACGAGAAAGATGATCAGCGGCGAGATTTTCTGCTCCCTTTTTGTCTCGGATTTCAATATCGAACTCTTGTAAAAGTAAGATCCAACGGATTAATCGTGGCTTGGCATCTTGTTTTGAAAATAGGTATCTAAGAGCAGAATGGTCGGTATAGACCACCGTTTTAGCTAGAACGAGATATGAATGAAATTTGTCAAAAGCAAAGACAATAGCAAGGAGTTCTTTTTCAGTAGTTGTATAATTCGTTTATGCTCCTTGTAACGTCTTACTAGCGTAATAAATAGGCTGAAATCATTTTTCAATCCTTTGTCCTAAAACGGATCCCATTGCAAAATCACTTGCATCGCACATTAGTTCAAATGGTAGATTCCAATTTGGAGTTATCATGATCGGCGCATTAGTGAGTTTTTCTTTAAGAATATTAAAAGATTTGATGCATTCATCTGAAAAGATGAATGGAGCATCCTATTGATAATGCTAAAAACGAACATATATTTCATAGCATTATTCCTCAAGAAAGACAAGCTTTTAGTTGCAATTGTTCTATTTACAAGTGATATTCGTTTAAATAATAAAAGGTGAAGACAAAAGACAGATTCGATGAATTAAAGACGCAAACGACCAAAAAGCTCAAAAGTACAAAAGACAATCAAAAAGGTTCCAATTATTGATAAGAAACGTCTCGAAATCACAAGAGTACAAGATTCAAAACGCAAAGTACAAGATATTAAATTGTACGCGAGGACGTTCGAAAATCCGGAACCGGGACCAGAGTCAACTCTTAACGCTCGACGCAACGGACTAAAAATTACAAGTTAACTATATATATTAATATAATATAATATATAATTAATTATATTAATTATATATATATTATATTTATATATATAAAACCGTCGGCAGCAAGAAACTCCAAGGGTGTGAGCTGTAAATATATCTCCGCGACTCGCGGAGTTTTAAGGGCATTTTGCCGCGAGTCGCGGAGCCCCAATTTTCAACTCTGGCTATAAAGCCAACCGAATTCTGATCAAATTTGATCATCTTTTTTCTTCTCATTCATACGAGTAATATATATATATAATTTATATTTTAATTTTAATTTTAATTTTAATTTTAATTCTAATAATAAGGGTATGTTAGCGAATGTTGTAAGGGTGTAAGTCGAAATTCTGTCCGTGTAACGCTACGCTATTTTTAATCATTGTAAGTTATGTTCAACCTTTTTATATTAATGTCTCGTAGCTAAGTTATTATTATGCTTATTTAAAACGAAGTAATCATGATGTTGGGCTAATTACTAAAATTGGGTAATTGGGCTTTGTACCATAATTGGGGTTTGGACAAAAGAACGACACTTGTGGAAACTAGACTATGGGCTATTAATGGGCTTTATATTTGTTTAACTAAATGAAAGTTTATTAATGTTAATATAAAGATTTACAATTGGGCGTCCCTATAAATTACCATATACACTCGATCGGACACGATGGGCGGGGTATTTATATGTACGAATAATCGTTCATTTAACCGGACACGGGAATGGATTAATAGCCACTAGAATAATTAAAACAGGGGTGAAATTACATTCAAGGGTAATTGGTGTAATTGTTAACAAAATAGTAAAACCTTGGTTTACACGCAGTCGATAACCTGGTGTATTCATTAAACAAAGTATTAAAACCTTGTTACAATTCGAATCCCCAATTAGTTGGAATATTTATCTTCGGGTATAATAATGATTTGACAAGGACACTTGCAATTTATATTTATGACTGATGGACTGTTATGGACAAAAACCAGACGGACATATTAAATAATCCAGGACAAAGGACAATTAACCCATGGGCATAAAACTAAAATCAACACGTCAAACATCATGATTACGGAAGTTTAAATAAGCATAATTCTTTTATTTCATATTTAATTTCCTTTATTTTATATTTAATTGCACTTCTAATTATCGCACTTTTATTGTTATTTAATCGCACTTTTAATTATCGTACTTTTTAATTATCGCAAGTTTATTTTATCGCACTTTTATTATTCGTAATTTCATTATCGTTATTTACTTTACGCTTTAATTTAAGTCTTGTATTTATTTAATATTAGGTTTTAACTGCGACTAAAGTTTTAAAATCGACAAACCGGTCATTAAACGGTAAAAAACCCCCTTTATAATAATAATATTACCTATATATATATTTGTATTTTTATAAAAGTAAACTAATATAGCGTTGAGCTTTGTTTAAAGATTTCCCTGTGGAACGAACCGGACTTACTAAAAACTACACTACTGTACGATTAGGTACACTGCCTATAAGTGTTGTAGCAAGGTTTAAGTATATCCATTCTATAAATAAATAAATATCTTGTGTAAAATTGTATCGTATTTAATAGTTTTTCCTAGTAAAATATAAGCTATTTTATATACACTTCGCATAACATCAAGTTATTTTTGGCGCCGCTGCCGGGGAACTATCTTAAAAGCCGGAAGCGCAACGCTAATAATAAAAAAAAAGATTTTTTAGTTTACTTTTATTAAAATTCGTTTTTGTAAAAATACGTTTTAATTATTCAAAAATAAAAAAACAAAAATATTAGTATTTTTAAGATTTTGTTAAATATTTAAGTTTTATAAGTTTCTTTATTTCTATTTTAGTTTATAAAAATATAAATTTTATTAAACATCTTTTATTTATAAAAAAAAAAACAGAAAACATAAAATAAAAAAAAATAAAAAAAAAATAAAGAAAACGCGTAAAAATTTCAAACCTGTCAACAGAATTCCTGAACCCCGCGACTCGCGGGGTTTTCCTCATTAATCACCGCGACTCGCGGAGACCTTCTGACAGGCGACAGGAAGCCCTAAAACTGCATTAATTACGGTTAATATTAATTATTATTAATTATTAAACCTAATTATTATTATTATTATTATTAGTTTTAGTTTTAGTTTTATTTTTACTTTTTATTTAATTTGTTGTATTTAGTTTTAATTAGTTTTTATTAAATTGTAAAATTAATAGTTTTATAAAATAAATAATATAAAAATAATATTTTTATAAAAATTGTACTTTTTACAACTTTTTGTATATTTTTATATTTTGTCCTTTTTTAATCGTTGTAGCGTAATATTTGTATTTTTTAGCTCATATTTAATTTTAAACTTAGTTTTTGCTATAGTTATTTTTACTCCTAGATTTTTAGACTTTGCCGTAGAATTCCTTAAGTGCTTTTTCTTTAGACTAAGATTTAGGTGCTTTAGAATTTTGCGACGCCTTTTTAAGTTTTAGTTTCTTTTTAAGTTATTTCCATTTGGGATTTAGTTTTTCCTGTAAGCTTTAATATTTTTAGACCTTTTACTATGTATCAATTATCATTCCAATTAGTAATATCAATTTGCGATTATAATTTTAAGTTAGTTGTAGTAATAAGGTTAGGTTAGTTAAGTATTTTTAAGTTTTTATAAGTTTCTTTTATTTTTCCGTCACCTTTTATTTTTCAACCATTTTTTCTTTTTCGACCTTTTTCGACGAACTCTCTTTTTCTCTCTTATTTCTCGCCATTCTAGTTTTTAGGACTTAGATTTTTTTTCTACTTCTTATCTAAATTTCTTAAAATTACGAAAATTTATTTTAAGTGGTTAAATTAATAGACATCAAAATTTTCTGGTTCGTAGTAATAGTTGGATTTGTACGTGGACCGGGTTATTGGAGCCAAACAGTCCTCAATTATATTGAGACCAAACGAATCCTGCCCCTCTGCTGCATCTTTTGGCTATTCGAAACGTGGGCAAAATCAGAAAAGTCTATTGATTGGATAACTTATTATAATTTTTCTTTCCTTTTTAAAACTAATAGGATATTCAGTGAATGCACCGAGCAAGACGTTCATCACCTTTTGTACGTTCACCACCTGTAACTCGATCAAGACATCGTTTAACAAATATAACCGCCGTTGATTTTTCTTTAGAATCGTCATCCAGTCGACCAAGTACTTCAGTTCAAATTTCCGATAATCCAGTTTTTGAAACAAACCTCACAATTGAGAATCCAGAGAATATTCAGGAACGGTTTGTAGATCCCGAACCATTAAATTTTCCTCCGGAACCACCAATCATTCAAACAGAGATTGTTGAGGAACGAACTATTAAATCAGAATCATCTATTGATACCGATTCAACAAATTCAATTATGGAGAATCTGGAACCTTTAAGTATGGAAGACCGAATGAGAGCTAAACGCACTGGCCAAGGTCACGCAATTACTCATCCAGACATTAATGCGCCAGATTATGAAATCAAAGGACAAATTTTACACATGGTGACTAATCAATGCCAATTTAGTGGTGCGCCGAAGGAAGATCCAAATGAACATCTACGTACCTTTAATAGGATCTGCACACTATTTAAAATACGAGAAGTGGAGGATGAACAGATATATCTCATGTTATTTCCCTGGACTTTAAAGGGAGAAGCCAAAGATTGGTTGGAATCGTTACCTGAAGGGGCGATCGATACATGGGACGTTTTAATTGATAAATTTCTTAAACAATTCTTTCCTGCATCTAAAGCCGTAAGACTTCAAGCAGAAATTGTTACGTTCACACAGAAGCCAAATGAAACTCTATATGAGGCGTGGACAAGATATGGAAAGTTGTTAAGAGGATGTCCGCAACATGGTTTAGACACCTGTCAAATAGTACAAATATTCTACCGAGGATGCGACATCACTACAAGAAAAGACATAGATATAGCAGCTGGTGGTTCTATTATGAAGAAAACCGAAACTGATGCTTACAAAATTATTGATAACACTGCTTCCCACTCACATGAGTGGCACCAAGAAAAAGACATCATTAGATCATCTAAAGCAGCTAGAGCCGATTCTAGCCATGACTTAGATTCCATTTCGGCAAAGATAGATGCTTTCGAAAGACGAATGGAAAAGATGACTAAAGATATTCATGCAATACGAATTAGTTGTGAGCAGTGTGGAGGACCACATTTGACAAAAGATTGTCTAAGTATAGAATTAACAATGGAACAAAGAGAGAATATTTCATACATAAACCAAAGGCCTGGAAATAATTATCAGAATAATTATCAACCGCCAAGACCGATTTACAATCAAAACCAGAATTATAACCGAAATATTCCATACAATAACCAACAAGGTCCTAGCAATCAACAAGTATCCAATAATACTTACAATCAGCAAAGACCGAATTTTCAAAACAAACCACCACAACAAACCGATGATAAAAAGCCGAATTTAGAAGATATGATGACGAAGCTAGTTGAAACTCAAACGCAGTTTTTCACATCTCAAAAACAAACAAATGAACAAAATGCTCAAGCATTTAGAAATCAACAAGCTTCTATTCAAAATCTGGAACAAGAAGTAAGTAACCTAGCAAGGTTAATAGGTGAAAGAAAACCGGGAAGTCTACCTAGTGATACAAACGCTAACCCCCGGAATGAGACAGCTAAAGCCATTACCACAAGAAGTGGTACAACACTTAAATCACCTGAAATACCTGTAACTTCTGATGAAACTATTCCTACTCCACAAGAACCACAACCTGATCAAGATAAGGAAAAAGAACCGGTAGTTGAAAAGGTTAATGAAGATAACACAGTTAAGGATAAACCTTATGTTAAACCATACCAACCACCACTTCCTTACCCGAGTAAAATGAAGAAAGAAAAACTTGAAGCCGAGCAATCCAAATTCTTGGATATGTTTAAACAGATAAATGTAAATCTTCCTTTCATTGATGTGATTTCAGGAATGCCAAGATATGCTAAATTCTTGAAAGATCTGATCACAAATAGAAAGAAAATGGAAGAACTCTCGGCTGTTACTATGAATGCTAATTGTTCAGCAGTGCTGTTGAATAAGATACCAGAAAAACTATCTGATCCAGGAAGTTTCACAATTCCATGTTTTCTGGGTAGTCTTAGTTCAATAGAAGCATTGGCAGACTTAGGTGCTAGTATAAATTTAATGCCGTATTCACTATACGCTAAACTAGACCTTGGAGAATTGAAACCAACCAGAATAAGCATACAACTAGCCGATAGATCAATAAAATATCCTAGAGGGATAATGGAAAACATGCTAGTTAAAGTTGGTACTTTAGTATTTCCAGTAGATTTTGTTATTTTGGACATGGAAGAAGATTCTCAAGTTCCTCTCATATTAGGAAGACCATTCTTAAACACGGCTAAAGCAATGATAGACGTGTTCGGTAAGAAATTGACCCTAAGTATAGAGGATGAGAGTGTTACCTTTTCAGTTGATAGAGCCATGCAACAACCACAATCTGCAGATGATACATGTTATTATATTCAAACTATAGATGCACATGCAGAATTATTAGAAGAATTTCCAGAATTACAAGGAACAGGAGAATGTTCTTTAGGAGAAGGTAATGAACCAATTGATGAAGCTGAAATGTTAGCTACACTTATAGCTAATGGATATGAACCAACAACAGAAGAAATTCAAATGCTAAAAGAAGAAGACAGATACCGATATAAATCATCGATAGAAGAACCTCCGAAATTAGAGTTAAAGCCACTTCCAAACCATTTGGAATACGCTTATTTACATGGTGAATCTGAATTACCTGTAATAATATCGTCTTCTCTTACTGAAAATGAAAAATCACAACTCATTTCTGTGTTGAAAGCTCATAAACCAGCCATTGCATGGAAGATTCATGATATTAAAGGAATAAGACCTTCGTATTGCACACATAAAATCCTTATGGAAGAAGGTCATAAAACGTATGTGCAACGCCAACGAAGACTAAATCCTAATATGCAAGATGTAGTTAAGAAAGAGATTATTAAACTGCTAGATGCAGGTTTGATATATCCAATCTCTGATAGTCCATGGGTAAGCCCAGTTCAATGCGTACCTAAGAAGGGTGGCATGACTGTCATCACAAATGAGAAAAATGAGCTTATTCCTACTAGGACTGTAACAGGATGGCGTGTATGTATTGATTATAGAAAATTAAATGACGCCACCAGAAAAGATCACTTTCCCTTACCTTTCATAGATCAAATGTTGGAAAGATTAGCCGGAAATAGTTACTATTGTTTTCTAGATGGATTTTCCGGATATTTTCAAATTCCAATAGCACCCGAAGATCAAGAGAAAACCACATTTACGTGCCCTTATGGTACTTTTGCTTACAAACGCATGCCATTTGGACTTTGTAACGCCCCTGCAACCTTTCAAAGGTGTATGATGGCGATTTTTCACGACATGATAGAAGAATGCATGGAAGTATTCATGGATGACTTTTCAGTCTTCGGTGATACATTTAAATCATGTCTAGTTAATCTGGAACGAATGCTAATTAGATGCGAAAAATCAAATCTAGTACTTAATTGGGAGAAATGCCATTTCATGGTTAAAGAAGGCATCGTTCTTGGACATAAAATTTCAAAAGAAGGAATCGAAGTGGATAGAGCTAAAGTAGATGTAATTGCTAAACTTCCACATCCCACCAATGTTAGAGGAGTTAGGAGTTTTCTAGGGCATGCCGGTTTTTACCGACGTTTCATAAAAGATTTTTCTAAAATTGCCACTCCTATGAATAAACTCCTAGAAAAGGATGCGCCATTCATCTTTTCAGATGAGTGTATCAAATCTTTTAATATTCTTAAAGAGAAACTCACTAATGCACCGATCATGATAACACCAAATTGGAATCTACCATTTGAACTAATGTGCGATGCAAGTGATTTTGCAATGGGAGCCGTTTTAGGACAAAGGATTGAAAAACGATTTCAACCTATATATTATGCTAGTAAGACATTACAAGGAGCACAAACGAACTATACAACTACTGAAAAAGAACTCCTTGCTATTGTCTTTGCTTTTGACAAATTTCGATCATATCTCGTTCTAGCAAAAACGGTGGTCTATACTGACCATTCTGCTCTTAGATACCTATTTTCAAAACAAGATGCTAAACCAAGATTAATCCGTTGGATCTTACTCTTACAAGAGTTTGATATTGAAATCCGAGATAAAAAAGGAGCAGAAAATCTCGCCGCTGATCATCTTTCTCGTCTTGAAAATCCCGAATTAGAAGTTCTGAATGAATCGGCCATACAAGACAACTTTCCTGATGAATATCTATTGAAGATAGATTATAAAGAAATCCCATGGTTTGCAGACTATGCAAACTACTTAGTTTGTGGATTCCTTGAAAAAGGATTATCGTACCAAAGACGAAAGAAATTCTTCAGTGATATAAAACACTATTTCTGGGAAGATCCACATCTGTTTAAAAGTTGTCCCGATGGAATAATACGCCGATGTGTATTTGGAGATGAAGCTAGTAAAATTTTAAACCATTGTCACACAGGACCAACAGGAGGGCATTATGGGCCTCAACTAACAGCAAGAAAAGTTTATGAAGCTGGATTCTATTGGCCTACAATTTACAAAGACTCACACCTTCTTTGCAAATCCTGTGATGCATGTCAAAGGGCCGGAAAAATAAGTCAACGCGATGAAATGCCACAAAATGTCATCCAAGTATGTGAAGTATTTGACATTTGGGGTATTGACTTTATGGGTCCATTTCCAAAATCTCATAATAATCTATATATACTCGTAGCCATTGATTATGTATCTAAATGGGCGGAAGCACAAGCTCTCCCAACTAACGATGCACGAGTTGTAGTCAACTTTTTAAAACGTCTTTTTGCAAGGTTTGGAACACCGAAAGCTTTAATAAGTGATCGGGGAACTCATTTTTGTAATAATCAACTTGAGAAAGTTCTTAAAAGATATGGAGTAACTCATAAAATCTCCACCGCATATCATCCACAAACAAGTGGACAAGTTGAAAATACAAACCGAGCTTTAAAACGTATTCTAGAGAAAACCGTAGGATCAAATCCGAAGTAATGGTCCATTAAATTGGAGGATGCACTCTGGGCTTTTAGAACAGCCTACAAAACTCCAATTGGAACCACACCTTTTAGACTTGTTTATGGAAAAGCATGTCATCTTCCAGTAGAAATTGAACACAAAGCATTTTGGGCTTTGAAGACATGTAATCTTGATTTACATGAAGCCGGACGTCTACGATTAAGTCAACTAAACGAATTAGAAGAATTAAGACATGAAGCATACGAAAATTCGTTAATCTATAAAGAAAGAACGAAGAAATGGCATGATAAAAGAATCAGAAGTTCAAAAGAATTTAAAGAAGGAGACAGAGTTCTTCTTTTCAATTCACGATTCAAGCTATTTCCTGGAAAATTGAAATCAAGATGGTCTGGACCATTCATAGTCAAAAGAGTTTTCCCATACGGAACGATAGAATTGATAAATTCAAATGGGATTGAATTTAAAGTTAATGGTCACAGAGTTAAACATTACATACATGGTCCGATGGAAGTCGACAACGAAGTTAATCACAATTTCGACACCACAGCTAACTAAGTGTGGGGAGAATCAAGTCTGTAAAGGATAATATGTATTTCTGTTAGAGTTAGATTGTCTGTTTTCGTGTAGTTCTCGAAAATGGAACACGTATGGTCTTTCCCTAGCAGACCCTAAAGAACTAGTCTTCTCCCCCCATTCTGAATTTTTATTTTTTTTAGGTTTTTTTTTTACGAAATGAAGACTGCCTGTGAACTAAACCATGGTCTAATGCTACACGCTTTGATCACTAAAAGAAATAATGATATACTACCGAGCGAATTAGTATCAGTAATCAGAGAAAGAATGGACGGAGTTAGAAAAGGATCCAGATGCGAAGATAATAAGTTACAATTTGGTAAAGGAAAATCAAAATCCGCAGCGAAAAGAAGAGCACGACACCTAGAACGATGTCACAAATGCGGAAAATGGTCACATGGAGGTAAATGTTCAAATAATCAAACCTATTCAAATACCGAATTTGTTACTTTATGCAGAGACGGACCGTTCATATGTTTAGAAGAAAAGACAATGAATGCTCGAGGTTACGCCTATGCAGCCATGGAAAACCAATTAAACCGACTATCTTATGAATATAATAGATCATATAACTAAGAAATCTATTTCACAGGTATGTCTGTACAGTTTTTATTTTTATTTTTATTTTTAACCTTTTGATAATAAACGCTAATTTGTTCGCTAAAAAGTATTAAATTGGTATTAAATAAAATTAGGTTTGGCGACCGAAATTATTGATATCCTTCAAAAATTTATTACATCACTGCGAAATTTAACGTTTATTCTTAAGGTATAAATATCTTTAATCAATCAACCCAAAATATTTCAAAAATTCGTCATGAGTTAAATTAGGTCTTGGAACCGAAATTACTTTACCGAAAAGAGGGGCGCATATTTTTGATAATATTTGATTGATTAAAGTGGGATAAAAAGACAAAAAGATTTTTAATTTTATTATGTTTTTAAAATTAATATTTAAATCTTAAATTAATATTGTAAATTTTGTAAAAACAATATATTTAAAATTGTAAATATTTGAAAAATTAATATAAGTTTGGTATGAATTTATAATATGAATTTTTAAATTAAGTTTGGTGTGAATTTCTAATTTTTAAAATATGAATTTTTAATTTTAGGCATTTCAAATTTTAAGTTTGGTGTGAATTTTTAATTTTTAATTTTGAATTTTATATTTAAGTTGTGTGAATTTAAAAACAAAAATTTACTTTATCTCATTAAGTTAAGAATATGATTTTTAAAAAATTCGTCGTAAGTTGAAGACTAGGTCTTTGAACCGAAATTGCTTTATCCAAGGGAGGGACGAGAACTTTTATTATCATTATTTTTAATCTTATTGATTTAAAGTATACCAAAAAAATTAAAAAACCCAAAAATCTTAGCTTTTAAAACAATCGCTACTAAAAGACAAATTTTAAAATTTTGTCGAAGGACGGACTAGGACATCGATCCGAAACGACCTCATCCTAAATAACAAGGGAAACAAAATTTTAAAATTAATTTCTTAATTGTTTTATAAGTTAATGATTATAAAAAAAAAAAAAAAAAAAAAAAAAAAAAAAAAAGAGCAAACTCCGCGACTCGCGGAGTTTGCAGTGCAAAACCTCCGCGACTCGCGGAGGGACCAAAACACAGAAAAAAAATAAAAATAGCTGAACGATCAGTATACTCAAAAACACAAAAACAACCCAAAATAACAGCGAAAAAGAACCCGAAAACCACCGAAAATCACCCCCAAAAATCTCAATTTTTAACCGTTAATCACCAAATTTTTTGCTAAAATCATGTTGAGAAGGATGATATCTAAGAACTACTCAAGAAAAACGGTAAATTTCTACACCTAAACACCATTTAATTCGAATTTTAGTGTTCTTGAGCTATTTTTTTCCCAATTTGATTTTGATGCTTTTTAGTGTAATTAGACTTAAATTGTTTATGTATTATGCTTGTATAACCTAGATTGATGTTGTTTAACATGATTAGAAGCCTTAAACTTCAATTTTTGAATAATCTAGGGTTTGTGTTCTTGAGCAATTTGGGGCTTTTTGATATAAACAGGTTATGGCCGATTTTTGTCATGAATTGTTGCTAAATTGAGTAGTGTAACATGTCTAGGTAGTTAAATGATCCAAACTTTGAGCCTAAACATGATTTTGAGAATTAAAGTGGACTTTTTCAAGTCCAAAATTCATGAACTTGATTTTTGAAAGATAATGCCATTTGAGACTTGTTTATTTGCTAGTAATGATTATTTTGACATGTTATTTGAGTTGAATGCTTATGAACTTGGCGAAAATTTTCGTATATGCTTATTTGAAAAAGTGTAGATTTGATAAAAATGTGAAAATAAGCTTAAGTTTGATATAAATTGATAATGTCATTGTAATTATTTTGATTGATGATTTTGCTGACACTAATGCATATTTGGATGCACAAAATTTGTGTTTGATGTGTTTTGCAGAATGAAAGGGGTGAATCTTCATCCCAAGCCCGCCATGCTCCTGCTGAGAACTTGGAACAACAGGAGGTAGATAACTACTACAAGCAGGATGTACCTCATCCAGTCATGACCTTTTCAGATATGCATTTGGAACAGTTGCACCCGAACCTGAGATTTGACAGACTTTGGATAGATTATCCAAAATATCAACGGGGTTTGCATACTCTTCATTCCAAGGTTGTTGAGGTACCGAGGGTCATAGAATGGGGACCCTTAGAAGCTGTAGAATTGGCCGGGCCAATTAGGGAATTACTGGTACAGAGGTATGGTAATTCTTCTTTTAATGACTGGATATGTTTATTCACCATACGCAGACCTGTATATAAAGTATGGTGTGAAGAGTTGTTATGTAGTATAGAGTTGAATGATCGGGTAGCTAGTTTAACCGATCGTTCTTTTATTAGATTTTTGTTAGGCGGTTCGATGCGCCACATGTCTTTACTGGACATGGCTCAGGCTTTACGTATATATACGCCTGAGGAATTAGCGTCTGCCGATTGTAGGGGATTGATACTAAACGGTAGAAAGATAGATGAGAATTTTGATACACACGGTGTGTGGAGTCAAATGACAAGCCATCACCGTTTCAAAGGGGGAAACTACTCTTATTTGGATATAGATAGAGCCGAATTAAGAGTAATACATAGGTTTTTAGCTAATTCGATTACACAAAGGGGTAAAAACAAAGAAAAGGTAAATGAACAAGATTTGTTTTACCATATGTGTATTCGAGACCCACACAGCGCTGTAAGTATACCATATTGTGTGGGTTATTATTTATCAGCTATGGTTCGGGGGATGCGTCCACATAGCATAATAGGAGGTGGTATTTTTATTACTTTGATTGGTGAATATCTCGGTGTGGATATAAGTCGGGGGGGATTATTAGTAGAAGAGCCGGAACCCCGCGACACTATAGGTTTAAATGTATACCATGGTGCGAAAGTTTTGAAGCGGCGAAATAACGCCGCAGTACGATACAATGGTAGACATCCACAGGTAGAGAGAAACCAGGAACAAGGTAATGTAGGAGGGGGGAATGAGATGCAAGAAATGCATAGGTTTATAGCTTCTCAGGAATACGAAAATGCTAGACAGAGAGTATTTGAAGATTGGCAAGTTCATCAGAACCAGATCATAGCGCATTGCCAACATATAGGTAGAAACTATATTCCTACACCGAAACCCGTCTTCCCTCCTTGGTCGATAGAGATGCAGCCACCATATCCTACGTATGACCCTGCCGAAGCATTCTATAGCACTTATGGTTATGCCTGGAACCCCTATTGGTACCAATATCATCCTTAGTTTACTTTTTATTTTTTTTTATTTTGTAATTTGTAATTATTGATACATTTAATATTTTTGTTAATATTGTAATCATTTTTATAATTATCTAACTTTTATTCTTAGATTTTAATAATTTTTGAATGTGGGGTAATAAACCAAACTTCAAAAATATGTATATATGTTTGCAGTTTGTCTTATGTACACAACAGGGTAAAACAACGCATTTTCAAAGACTGGCATTAAGTTCAGCAAAAGCAACTAATTTTGACGACAAGATGCAAAATATATGTGAAATAACAACAAGACGGAATGAACAAATGATGTGCACCATTTATCATTCAGCAAACAAACGCCAATATATTTGGAAACTTTGGTAAAAATTTAATCATTTTCACACAAATCACCCTCAATAATTTAAATTGTTACTGATTTCTTGCAAATGAGGGCATTGCAAGATCTTAAGTGTGGGAAGGGGTTAAATTCTTTCGGATTTTAAAATTTTTATATTAAACACTTGGTTACCATTAAAAATACTAGTAAAGCAGTAGTTGTATTAGAATCTAGTGCTCTCTGATAAAAAAGAACAGCCCTAGTCTTATATACTGACTACCCAATTCTAGTAAAATTTTTCAATTAAATGAATTCAAAATCATGTTTATACATATTTATGAACGATAAAACTAGGTTTTAACACCGAAATTATTGTTACCTCGGAAAGGACATAAATTGAGAAACAAACTAAAATGTTAAAATTCATTTAAAATGGAATAGAGGACGATAAAAAGGAAAATAAAAAGCCAAGTGTGGGAAAATTTACCAAGTTATCTTAACATATGTCACATATATCTGTAACAAATAACTGAAAATACTTTTGCTTTGGACTAAACTAAACTGTTTTACCCGATGAAAGAAAAGAAGAGATGGATCTACACGATGAATCAATTCCATCATTAAAAGGAAGTAAAGTCTTCCGAAAAAGACACGCACTTCTTGATTTAGGTCAAGAAGTTGTCGTCCAGACCAGCTGTAGGTTGACGAAAAATCTAGAAAAGTCATCTCTAAAATCAGCAGGAAATCCACGGACCTCAGCATTAAACAGGGTCGCCAAGTGGTCAGATTTATCCTAACCATGAGAAGGATTTATCTCATACAATGGGGGGGCACCGTGCAAATTAGCTGGATAAGACTAATAAATCAGATCCCCAGAAAGGATAATCTCCTTAAAGATTAAAAATCAGCTTTTAAGACTGATATTACTCAATCCTAGAGATTGACCTTAAAGATTGAGAATTCAAACTCATGGAATTCAATGATATCTAAACTCGAGCTTAAACGAGAAAATATTTTGATCAAAATTATAAACCGATTTGTTTTCTGAAAACCCTATTTTCAATGCGTTCATTACCATTGAACGTAAAATCCTGGGAATTCACCTGAAATTCATTAGGTCACCTGAACTAAATCGGGTGTCAACCGTAAGAACGGTGGTTGCATAGCATGGTCAAAGACAGGACCTTGTGCCAGACCGAAAAATTATAAGGGTGAGCTTTACTATTGCTCCTACCAAGGATAGTAATTGCGTCCGACACGTTATAGACCATAATCAAAAGCATGTCACGGGACATTGCCTTAAACAGTTGCTTGTTCAACGCTTTCCTTTACAACCGGACGGTAGTTTGCCGAAAGGTAATATACGGAACAAGTAAACTGGACGTGTTGCTTTCCAAATACAAGGTTAGCAAGTGGGTGACACAAAACCGCAAGTTTTGAGCTAAAATTTTCAAATCTGAAACCCACTAAACCCACAAAAATATTTTGCAAACACCGGTAAAGGGTTATTCCGGAAAACTTATCTAGGGTAAAAACTAGATTTAATTTTCAAAAGATCAAATGTTTTCATAAAGATCCAATTTCCTTAATGGATCTAAATTTTTAGAGTCATGTGGGACTGTAAACCATATCGTTACTACCATTGTTTATACCGCCGTATAGAAATCACTGATGTACAAAGTGTGAAGAATAAAAAAGTGATTCTAGTATTTCAAGACAATATTGCTTGAGGACAAGCAACGCTCAAGTGTGGGAATATTTGATAATGCTAAAAACGAACATATATTTCATAGCATTATTCCTCAAGAAAGACAAGCTTTTAGTTGCAATTGTTCTATTTACAAGTGATATTCGTTTAAATAATAAAAGGTGAAGACAAAAGACAGATTCGACGAATTAAAGACGCAAACGACCAAAAAGCTCAAAAGTACAAAAGACAATCAAAAAGGTTCCAATTATTGATAAGAAACGTCTCGAAATCACAAGAGTACAAGATTCAAAACGCAAAGTACAAGATATTAAATTGTACGCGAGGACGTTCGAAAATCCGGAACCGGGACCAGAGTCAACTCTTAACGCTCGACGCAACGGACTAAAAATTACAAGTTAACTATATATATTAATATAATATAATATATAATTAATTATATTAATTATATATATATTATATTTATATATATAAAACCGTCGGCAGCAAGAAACTCCAAGGGTGTGAGCTGTAAATATATCTCCGCGACTCGCGGAGTTTTAAGGGCATTTTGCCGCGAGTCGCGGAGCCCCAATTTTCAACTCTGGCTATAAAGCCAACCGAATTCTGATCAAATTTGATCATCTTTTTTCTTCTCATTCATACGAGTAATATATATATATAATTTATATTTTAATTTTAATTTTAATTTTAATTTTAATTCTAATAATAAGGGTATGTTAGCGAATGTTGTAAGGGTGTAAGTCGAAATTCTGTCCGTGTAACGCTACGCTATTTTTAATCATTGTAAGTTATGTTCAACCTTTTTATATTAATGTCTCGTAGCTAAGTTATTATTATGCTTATTTAAAACGAAGTAATCATGATGTTGGGCTAATTACTAAAATTGGGTAATTGGGCTTTGTACCATAATTGGGGTTTGGACAAAAGAACGACACTTGTGGAAACTAGACTATGGGCTATTAATGGGCTTTATATTTGTTTAACTAAATGAAAGTTTATTAATGTTAATATAAAGATTTACAATTGGGCGTCCCTATAAATTACCATATACACTCGATCGGACACGATGGGCGGGGTATTTATATGTACGAATAATCGTTCATTTAACCGGACACGGGAATGGATTAATAGCCACTAGAATAATTAAAACAGGGGTGAAATTACATTCAAGGGTAATTGGTGTAATTGTTAACAAAATAGTAAAACCTTGGTTTACACGCAGTCAATAACCTGGTGTATTCATTAAACAAAGTATTAAAACCTTGTTACAATTCGAATCCCCAATTAGTTGGAATATTTATCTTCGGGTATAATAATGATTTGACAAGGACACTTGCAATTTATATTTATGACTGATGGACTGTTATGGACAAAAACCAGACGGACATATTAAATAATCCAGGACAAAGGACAATTAACCCATGGGCATAAAACTAAAATCAACACGTCAAACATCATGATTACGGAAGTTTAAATAAGCATAATTCTTTTATTTCATATTTAATTTCCTTTATTTTATATTTAATTGCACTTATAATTATCGCACTTTTATTGTTATTTAATCGCACTTTTAATTATCGTACTTTTTAATTATCGCAAGTTTATTTTATCGCACTTTTATTATTCGTAATTTCATTATCGTTATTTACTTTACGCTTTAATTTAAGTCTTGTATTTATTTAATATTAGGTTTTAACTGCGACTAAAGTTTTAAAATCGACAAACCGGTCATTAAACGGTAAAAAACCCCCTTTATAATAATAATATTACCTATATATATATATTTGTATTTTTATAAAAGTAAACTAATATAGCGTTGAGCTTTGTTTAAAGATTTCCCTGTGGAACGAACCGGACTTACTAAAAACTACACTACTGTACGATTAGGTACACTGCCTATAAGTGTTGTAGCAAGGTTTAAGTATATCCATTCTATAAATAAATAAATATCTTGTGTAAAATTGTATCGTATTTAATAGTTTTTCCTAGTAAAATATAAGCTATTTTATATACACCTCGCATAACATCACCTATTCTCGGAGTTTATTCATAGGAGTGGCAATTTTAGAAAAATCTTTTATGAAACGTCGGTAAAAACCGGCATGCCCTAGAAAACTCCTAACTCCTCTAACATTTGTGGGATGTGGAAGTTTAGCAATTACATCTACTTTAGCTCTATCTACTTCAATTCCTTCCTTTGAAATTTTTTGACCAAGAACGATGCCTTCATTGACCATGAAATGGCATTTCTTACAATTAAGAACTAGATTTGATTGTTCGCATCTAATAAGCATTCGTTCAAGATTAACTAGACATGTTTCAAAAGTATCACCGAAGACTGAAAAGTCATCCATGAAAACTTCCATGCATTCTTCTATCATGTCGTGAAAAATCGCCATCATGCACCTTTGAAAGGTTGCAGGGGCGTTGCAAAGTCCAAATGGCATGCGTTTGTAAGCAAAAGTACCATAAGGGCACGTGAATGTGGTTTTCTCTTGGTCCTCGGGTGCTATTGAAATTTGAAAGTATCCGGAGAAACCGTCAAGAAAATAATAGTAACTATTTCCAGCTAATCTTTCCAACATTTGATCAATGAAAGGTAAGGGAAAGTGATCTTTTCTGGTGGCGTCATTTAATTTTCTATAATCTATACAAACACGCCATCCTGTTACAGTCCTAGTAGGAATAAGCTCATTTTTCTTATTTGTGATGACAGTCATGCCACCCTTCTTAGGTACGCATTGAACTGGGTTTACCCATGGACTATCAGAGATTGGATAAATTAAACCTGCATCTAGCAGTTTAATTATTTCTTTCTTAACAACATCTTGCATATTTGGATTTAGTCTTCGTTGGCGTTGCACATAGGTTTTATGACCTTCTTCCATAAGGATTTTATGTGTGCAATACGAAGGACTTATTCTTTTAATATCATGAATTTTCCATGCAATAGCTGGTTTATGAGCTTTTAGCACAGAAATGAGTTGAGATTTTTCATTTTCAGTAAGAGAAGACGATATTATTACAGGTAATTCAGATTCACCATGTAAATAAGCGTATTCCAAATGGTTTGGAAGTGGCTTTAACTCTAATGTCGGTGGTTCTTCTATCGATGATTTATATCGATATCTGTCTTCTTCTTTTAGCATTTGAATTTCTTCTGTTGTTGGTTCATATCCATTAGCCATAAGTGTAGCTAACATTTCAGTTTCATCAATTGATTCAGTTCCTTCTCCTAAAGAACATTCTCCTGTTCCTTGTAATTCTGGAAATTCTTCTAACAATTCTGCATGTGAATCTATAGTTTGAATATAATAACATGTATCATCTGCAGATTGCGGCTATTGCATGGCTCTATCAACTGAAAAGGTGACACTCTCGTCCTCTATACTTAGGGTCAGTTTCTTACCAAACACGTCTATTATTGCTTTAGCCGTGTTTAAGAATGGTCTTCCTAATATGAGAGGAACTCGAGAATCTTCTTCCATGTCCAGAATAACAAAATCAACTGGAAATACTAAAGTACCAACTTTAACTAGCATGTTCTCCATTATCCCTCTAGGATATTTTACTGATCGATCTGCTAGTTGTATGCTTATTCGTGTTGGTTTCAATTCTCCAAGGTCTAGTTTAGCTTATAGTGAATACGGCATTAAATTTATACTAGCACCTAAATCTGCCAATGCTTCTATTGAACTAAGACTACCCAGAAAACATGGAATCGTGAAACTTCCTGGATCAGATAATTTTTCTGGTATCTTATTCAATAGTACTGCAGAGCAATTAGCATTCATAGTAACAGTCGAGAGTTCTTCCATTTTCTTTCTATTTGTGATTAGATCTTTTAGAAATTTAGCATATCTAGGCATTCCTGAAATCACATCAATGAAAGGAAGATTAACATTTATCTGTTTAAACATATCCAAGAATTTGGATTGCTCGGCTTCAAGTCTTTCTTTTTTCATTTTACTCGGGTAAGGAAGTGGTGGTTGGTATGGTTTAACATAAGGTTTTGCCTTAACTGTGTTATCTTCATTAACCTTTTCAACTACTGGTTTTGTTTCTTTATCTTGCTCAGGTTGTGGTTCTTGTGGAGTAGGAATAGAGTCATCAGAGATTACAGGCATTTCAGGTGGTTTAAGTGTAATACCACTTCTTGTGGTAATGGCTTTAGCTGTTTCATTCCGGGGGTTAGCATTTGTATCACTAGGTAAACTTCTCGGTTTTCTTTCACCTATTAACATTGCTAGGTTGCTTACTTCTTGTTCTAAATTTTGAATCGAAGCTTGTTGATTTCTAAATGCTTGAGCATTTTGTTCATTGGTTTGTTTCTGAGATGTGAAAAATTGCGTTTGAGATTCAACTAGCTTTGACATCATATCTTCTAAATTTGGCTTTTTATCATCGGTTTGTGGTGGTTTGTTTTGAAAAATAGGTCTTTGCTGATTGTAAGTATTATTGGATACTTCTTGATTGCTAGGACCTTGTTGGTTGTTGTATGGAACATTTCGGTTATAATTCTGGTTTTAATTGTAGATTGGTCTTGGCGGTTGATAATTATTCAGATAATTATTTCGAGGCCTTTGGTTTATGTATGAAACATTCTCTCTTTATTCCATTGTTAGTTCAATACTGAGACAATCTTTTGTCAAATTTGGTCCTCCACACTGCTCACAACTAATTCGTATTGAGTGAATATCTTTAGTCATCTTTTCCATTCGTCTCTCGACAGCATCTATCTTTGCAGAAATGGAATCAAAGTCATGGCTAGAATCGGCTCTAGCAGCTTTAGATAATCTAACGATATCTTTTTCTTGATGCCACTCATGTGAGTGGGAAGCAGTGTTATCAATAATTTTGTAAGCGTTAGTTGCGGTTTTCTTCATAATGGAACCACCAGCTACTATATCGATGTCTTTTCTTGTAGTGATGTCGCATCCTTGGTAGAATATTTGTACTATTTGACAAGTGTCTAAACCATGTTGCGGACATCCTCTTAATAACTTTCCAAATCTTGTCCACGCCTCATAAAGAGTTTCATTTGGCTTTTGTGTGAACGGAACAATTTCTCCTTGAAGTCTCACGGCTTTAGATGCCGGAAAGAATTGTTTAAGAAATTTTTCAACTAAAACATCCCATGTATCAATCGCCCCTTCAGGTAACGATTCTAACCAATCTTTGGCTTCTCCCTTTAAAGTCCAGGGAAATAGCATGAGATATATCTGTTCATCCTCCACTTCTCTTATTTTAAATAGAGTGCAGATCCTATTAAATGTACGAAGATGTTCGTTTGGATCTTCCTTCGGTGTACCACTAAATTGGCATTGATTAGTCACCATGTGTAGGATTTGTCCTTTGATTTCATAATCTGGCGCATTAATGTCTGGTTGAGTAATTGCGTGACCTTGGCCAGTGCGTTTAGCTCTCATTCGGTCTTCCATACTTAGAGGTTTCAGATTCTCCATGATTGAATTTATTGAATCTGAATCACTAGAGGATTCTGATTTAATGGTTAGTTCCTCGACAATCTCTGATTGTATGATTTGTGATTCAGGAGGAATGATTAGTGGATCAGGATCTTGGAATTGTCCCTCTGGATTCTCAATTGTGAGATTGGATTCAAAAAATGGATTATCGGAAATTTAAGTTGGAGTACTTGGTAGACTAGATGACAATTCTAAAAAAAATCAACGACGACAATATTGGCTAGATGTCTTGATCTAGTTACAGGTGGTGAACGTACAAAAGGTGGTGAACGTTTTGCTCGGTGCATTCACTAAATATCCTATTAGTTATAAAAGATAAAAATTATTAAAGTTATCAAATTAATAGACTTTTCTGCTTTTGTCCACGTTTCGAATAGCCAATAGATGCAGCAGGTAGCCAGGACCCTTTAAATCGGAAGCCCACAACTCGCCACTAACAAATTCAACTATTACTACGAACCAGAAAATTTGGATGTCTATCAATTTAATCGCTTAAAATAATTTTTCGTTTGAAATTTTAGAGAAGAAATAGAAAATTCTATGTCCTAGAACTAGAGCGTCGAAAAATAAGAAAGAAAAAGATTGCGTCAAAAAACGTCGAAAAAAATAAAAGGTCAAAAAATAAAAATAAGAAAGTAGCGCGTCGAAACTTAAAAGGGATTCTAAACGAAAAACGGCAATTACTTAAAATGATACAAAAATTTTAACACGGCGTCGCAAAATTTTAAGCCACCTAAATCTTAGTCTAAAGAAAAAACACTTAAGGAATTTTACGGCAAAGCCTAAAAATCTAAAAGTATACAAATTACTATGGCAAAACTAAACTTAATACTAAAAGTTGTAACTAGAGTCTAAAAATCTAAAGGTAATAAAACTTAAAATAAATATTTTTTTTTTAATTTTATAGACAAAATCTTAAAAATATGTATATATATTTTTTTTTAAATTTTTTTTTAAAAAAAAATTTTATTTTAATATTTTTTTAACGATTTTAATATTTCTTTTTTAAGGATTTTAAATATTTTTGTTTTTTTTAAAAAAAAATTTTTTTTCTTTTTTTTCACGAAATTAATAAATTTTTTTATTATTTTTTTTAAAAAACTTTTTTTTTAACTCATTTACTATTCGTGAATAGTAAATGAAACGAAATTAATTAATTTACTATTCACATGAAAGCGACATGATAGAAATTATTAATTATAAGTTACATAATATACCCCTGAAGTATTTAATAAATACGACTTTTTAAAACTTTACGATTCAAATTTGATTCAAAATTATTATTATATTATTATATTTTATTTCAATATTATTATATTATTATATTTTATTTCAATATTATTATATTATTATATTTATTAAATTATTATATTTAAATTAATATATCTTTAATCAATCAAAAACTAAAAAAAACTTAAATACCCAGTGAAGACACAAAAAGTGTCCCCGGCAGCGGCGCCAAAAACTTGATGTGTTCCGAGGGTGTGTATGAAACGGCTATCAGTTTTATATTTATTTACTACAGAAAATCACCTAAATTAAACTAAAACACAAAAGGCAAGTATACCTATCATGTAATAATATAGCTAAGGTAAAGTCCAGGAGGTCGATCCGTGGTCACTATTATTGGGTGTCTTACTAGGTCAAATTAGTTAATTAAGTAGTTAAACTAGATTTAGTGATATATAGTAATTATAGGTAACTTTGGGGGGATTTACCGTTTAATGACCGGTTTGTCGATTTTATATTTTAAGCGTACAGATAAATGACGATAATTAAAGTGCGTAAACTAAATAACAATATTAAAATGACAATAAATAAAATTGCGAGTAAATGAAAGTACGATGAGAAATACAATAAAAGAATTATGCTTATTTAAACTTCCGTAATCATGATGTTCGACGTTTTGATTTTAATTTATTATGCTGGGTTAATTGTCCTTTGTCCTGGATTTATTTGATACCTATCTGGTTTTTGCCCATAATAGTTCATCGTTCATAATTATAAAATGATCGTCAAATTAACCTTATATCCGAAGTCAAATATTCCAACTAATTGGGGATTCGAACTGTAACAAGGTCTTAATATTTTGTTAATAATTACACCAGGCTATCGACTGTGTGTAATCCAAGGTCTTAATACTTTGTTAACAATTACACCAATTACCCTTGTATGTAATCCACCCCTATTTTAATTAGTCCATGATTATTAATTTACCCACTTGGCCAGAATGAATAATAAATTACCCAATCCAATTGATTAATTAAATGATTGTAAAATATGTCGTATAAACGTCACTAAATAGGACATGCATAATCATTTAATAATTATTAGATTAACTAATTTGAAGATAGGTTCGACAGACTCTAAAGAGTTGTCATTCGATTAGACAATACCCCCCATCTATTAATGGTCCATGGTCCAATGTCCACAATTGTCGGTCTTTTGTCCATACCCTAATTATGGTACAAAATCCAATAACCCAATCTTTAATATTTAGTCCAACATCATGATTACTTCAGCTCAAATAAGCATAATAATAACTTAGTTACGAGACATTAATTTAAAAAGGAAGAACATAGCTTACAGTGGTGAATAATCGCGTAGCGTTACACGGACAGAGTTCTGACTTTAAAACCCGTAAAACATTTCTTACAATAACTCAATTATTATTAAACTTAAATTAAAATTATAATTATAAATATATATAAATTACATATATAGAGAAAGAAGATTGGAAAAAGGTGTGTCTTTCTTCATTCTCCGTAGTCTCGTTTTATAGGCAAATGTTGATTTGAAATTTTCACTTATGACCCCTTAACTATGCTCAATTAACAACTTTTTATTATTTATTATTATTCTTATTATGAATTATTTAAATATTATATTATATTCTTGTGCATAGTTGACTTGTACTTTCAGCCCCGTTGCGTCGAGCGTTGAAAGTTGGTTCATGTCTCGGTTCCGGATTTTTGAACGCCTTTTCGTATAATTTAATATCTTGTACTTTGCATTTTGCGGCTTGTACTTTTGTAATTTTGAGACGTTTCTCATCAATAAATTAAATCACTTGAATTTTACTTTGTACTTTTTAGCTTTTTGGTCATTTGCGTCTTCAAATCGTCGAATCTGCCTTTTGTCTTCACCTTTTATTATTTAAACGAATATCACTTGTAAATAGAACAATTGCAACTAAAATCTTGTCTTTCTTGAGGGATAATGCTATGAAATATGTGTTCGTTTTTAGTATTATCAGAGATATATAAAAAACCTAAGTGATCAAAAAACATAGCCATTACATTGTAACTGAGTTTAAGAGGCTATGGAATTAATTGTAACCAAATTTCTCTAATACCGAATCTGTTTACTGTCCATCCGAATCTCATTCTAACACTTGTTTCTTTGATTCTCATCATGATCTGACCTATTAATCTCTCAATTTATAACTCTATAATCGTTTCTATTTTAAAATTTCATATTGAATGAAAATATATTTTAGTATATAGTTTCGTTTCAATAATAATTCATGACCGCAAAATACATTTTTGATTACATTACCTTTTTCACATAATCCGAATGAATTATGTGTAGTGACCCGAACTTTTCCATGTTTATATATATTAATTGAGATTGATATTTACATGATTAAATGTTTCCAACATGTTAAGCAATCAAACTTGTTAAGACTTGATTAATTGAAATATGTTTCATATAGACAATTGACCACCCAAGTTGACCGGTGATTCATGAACGTTAAAACTTGTAAAAACTATATGATGACATATATATGGATATATATATAGTTAACATGATACTATGATAAGTAAACATATCATTAAGTATATTAACAATGAACTACATATGTAAAAACAAGACTACTAACTTAATGATTTTTAAACGCGACATATATGTAACGATTATCGTTGTAAAGACATTTAATGTATATATATCATATTAAGAGATATTCATACATGATAATATCATGATAATATAATAATTTAAAATCTCATTTGATATTATAAACATTGGGTTAACAACATTTAACAAGATAGTTAACCTAAAGGTTTCAAAACAACACTTACATGTAACGACTAACGATGACTTAACGACTCAGTTAAAATGTATATACATGTAGTGTTTTAATATGTATTTATACACTTTTTAAAGACTTCAATACACTTATCAAAATACTTCTACTTAACAAAAATGCTTACAATTACATCCTCGTTCAGTTTCATCAACAATTCTACTCGTATGCACCTGTATTCGTACTCGTACAATACACAGCTTTTAGATGTATGTACTATTGGAATATACACTCCAATGATCAGCTCTTAGCAGCCCATGTGAGTCACCTAACACATGTGGGAACCATCATTTGGCAAATAGCATGAAATATCTCATAAAATTACAAAAATATGAGTAATCATTCATGACTTATTTACATGAAAATAAAATTACATATCATTTATATCTAATCCATATACCAACGACCAAAAACACCTAAAAACACTTTCATTCTTCAATTTTCTTCATCTAATTGATCTCTCTCAAGTTCTATCTTCAAGTTCTAAGTGTTCTTCATATATTCTACAAGTTCTAGTTACATAAAATCAAGAATACTTTCAAGTTTGCTAGCTCACTTCCAATCTTGTAAGGTGATCATCCAACCTCAAGAAATCTTTGTTTCTTACAGTAGGTTATCATTCTAATACAAGGTAATAATCATATTCAAACTTTGGTTCAATTTCTATAACTATAACAATCTTATTTCAAGTGATGATCTTACTTGAACTTGTTTTCGTCTCATGATTCTGCTTCAAGAACTTCGAGCCATCCAAGGATCCGTTGAAGCTAGATCCATTTTCTATTTTCCAGTAGGTTTATCCAAGGAACTTAAGGTAGTAATGATGTTCATAACATCATTCGATTCATACATATAAAGCTATCTTATTCGAAGGTTTAAACTTGTAATCACTAGAACATAGTTTAGTTAATTCTAAACTTGTTCACAAACAAAAGTTAATCCTTCTAACTTGACTTTTAAAATCAACTAAACACATGTTCTATATCTATATGATATGCCAACTTAATGATTTAAAACCCGGAAACACGAAAAACACCGTAAAACCGGATTTACGCCGTCGTAGTAACACCGCGGGCTGTTTTGGGTTAGTTAATTAAAAACTATGATAAACTTTGATTTAAAAGTTTTTATTCTGAGAAAATGATTTTTATTATGAACATGAAAATATATCCAAAAATTATGGTTAAACTCAAAGTGGAAGTATGTTTTCTAAAATGGTCATCTAGACGTCGTTCTTTCGACTGAAATGACTACCTTTACAAAAACAACTTGTAACTTATTTTTATGACTATAAACCTATACTTTTTCTGTTTAGATTCATAAAATAGAGTTCAATATGAAACCATAACAATTTGATTCACTCAAAACGGATTTAAAATGAAGAAGTTATGGGTAAAACAAGATTGGATAATTTTTCTCATTTTAGCTACGTGAAAATTGGTAACAAATCTATTCCAACCATAACTTAATCAACTTGTATTGTATATTATGTAATCTTGAGATACCATAGACACGTATACAATGTTTCGACCTATCATGTCGACACATCTATATATATTTCGGAACAACCATAGACACTCTATATGTGAATGTTGGAGTTAGCTATACAGGGTTGAGGTTGATTCCAAAATATATATAGTTTGAGTTGTGATCAATACTGAGATACGTATACACTGGGTCGTGGATTGATTCAAGATAATATTTATCGATTTATTTCTGTACATCTAACTGTGGACAACTAGTTGTAGGTTACTAACGAGGACAGCTGACTTAATAAACTTAAAACATCAAAATATATTAAAAGTGTTGTAAATATATTTTGAACATACTTTGATATATATGTATATATTATTATAGGTTCGTGAATCAACCAGTGGCCAAGTCTTACTTCCTGACGAAGTAAAAATCTGTGAAAGTGAGTTATAGTCCCACTTTTAAAATCTAATATTTTTGGGATGAGAATACATGCAGGTTTTATAAATGATTTACAAAATAGACACAAGTACGTGAAACTACATTCTATGGTTGAATTATCGAAATCGAATATGCCCCTTTTTATTAAGTCTGGTAATCTAAGAATTAGGGAACAGACACCCTAATTGACGCGAATCCTAAAGATAGATCTATTGGGCCTAACAAATCCCATCCAAAGTACCGGATGCTTTAGTACTTCGAAATTTATATCATATCCGAAGGGTGTCCCGGAATGATGGGGATATTCTTATATATGCATCTTATTAAGATCTTCCGCTGTCGCATACTTAAATAAGGACGAGATTTAGAGTCCATGCTTGTATGATATTGTGTAAAAACTGCATTCAAGAAACTTATTTTGTTGTAACATATTTGTATTGTAAACCATTATGTAATGGTCGTGTGTAAACAGGATATTTTAGATTATCATTATTTGATAATCTACGTAAAGCTTTTTAAAACCTTTATCGATGAAATAAAGGTTATGGTTTGTTTTAAAAATGAATGCAGTCTTTGAAAAAGGTCTCGTATAGAGGTCAAAACCTCGCAACGAAATCAATTAATATGGAACGTTTTTAATCAATAAGAACGGGACATTTCAGTTGGTATCCGAGCGTTGGTCTTAGAGAACCAGAAATTTGCAATAGTGTGTCTTATCGAGTTTGTTAGGATGCATTAGTGATTCTGGACTTCGACCATGTTTACTTGAAAAATGATTGCTTAACAAATTTTGTTGAAAACTATATATTTTTAACATGTGAATATTATGTGATATATTAATCTCTTAACGCGTTTGAAATTATGTGATAGATGTCTACCTCTAGAACAAGTCCCATTGACTCACCTAATAATAATGAAGAGTCAAATGTAAATTGGAATGATTCGTGGACTGATTCACAAGTTCCCGAAGAGGAACCGGAAGAAGAGTCGGAACCGAAAGAAGAATCGGAACCGGAAGAAGAATCGGAACTGGATGAAGAAATAGAACCGGTGGGAGAAATAATAAAACGGTTAAGTAAAAGAAAATCCTCAATCAACCGACCAAGGTTAATTATGGTCAATGGTGTTTCCGCCAAGGAAGCAAAATATTGGGAGGATTACCAATTCTCCGATGAATCGGATTCCGACGAGAATTCCGATGATGTTATAGAAATTACCCCAACTGAATTTAAAAAGGCAAAAGAAAATAATAAGGGAAAGGGCATAAAAATATAGAAATCTAATTCCAACCCCGATGAACTTTATATGTATCGTCAACCCCCGAAGTCCTTAAGTTGTAACAATGAACCGGGAACCTCTAAACCACCAGGTTTTTCTAAACCAATGTGGAAAACGACGGCTCGTATTAGGGGAACATCATATATCCCTAGAAACTTGGCAAAACGAACCAAAACCGAAGAAGAAAAAACTAGCGAGTCGGAATAAGATAGTTGTATTCGTGTGGTGTAATATATGTAATATAGTGTGCTTATGCTTTATGATATATGTAAAAATTGCTTGTATTAATAAGTATTTTTTTTTATGAATCTAACTCTTGTCTATTTTACAATATAAAAACACAAAATGGATAGACAACCCAATATTTTAAGAGACCTACCCGGAGACATGATTGATGAAATCTTGTCTAGAGTCGGTCAGAATTCTTCGGCACAACTATTTAAGGCGAGATCAGTTTGTAAGACATTCGAAGAACGTTCCAAGAATGCCTTGGTTTATAAAAGGCTTTCATTCGAAAGATGGGGGATATCACATTGGGAAATCCATAAGTTACGATGTGTTTACTTTGACGCATATATTGCGGGGAACCCAAATGCTATTTTACGCAATGGGTTAAGAAATTATTTTGACTCAATATATCCGAATATTGGACTTCGTGATTTACAAAAGGCGGCTAACATGCAACATAAAGAAGCATGTTATGCTTACGGATTAGTAATGTTCGCTTCTCACCAAAGTGAGAACAAGAACATCGGGCTACAACTATTAAACAAAACGTTTCCACAAGTGACGGAATCGGTAATTGAGGTAAGAAATGAGGTTTTTAGATTGTTACGGGACTGTTGGACATTACGTAACCCTCGTCCCTTTGACGACGTTACAACATGCTGTCTTATCAACGGCCATAACGGTTATGTTCCACAAGACCAAGGATGGGAAGTAATCCTAGTAAAATCAGAATGCATGACTTGTTTCTGGACGTATGAATTACGTGTCTTTATTGCCTTTGCTGAACGACTTGTGTACTAGCTAGAATTATCTTCACAACCATCTTGTATCAAATTTATTGTGTGCTATATTTCATGCTATATGTAAAAAAAGCGGTATTGTAAGTTTGTAAAATATTGTGTAAAAGTTTGAACGCGAAATATTATTATAATCAGTTTTTCATATAGAATTGTAGTAGTTGAATTGTATATTAGCTACTAAGTATGAACTTAACGGGTAGGTACTACCCGAATTTAAACTTATAAAACGCTAATATGAAGAAAAAGCTTTTATAAATGAGTTCATATTATGCTACGAAATACTATTAACTACTCTTAATATTCTGTATGATTAACTTATTCCATTTGACTATTTTGAAGGAAATGGCACCGACTACTCGACACACCGTGAATATGAATGAAGAGGAATTCCGTACTTTTCTAACTTCAAACATAGCCGCAGTACAGGCTGCGCTACATACCAACAATAACCTTGGATCTAGCAGTACAGGAAATCATGTAGGATGCACCTACAAAGAATTCACTGCCTGCAAACCTTTGGAATTTGATGGAACCGAAGGACCGATCGGATTGAAACGGTGGACCAAGAAGGTCGAATCGGTGTTTGCCATAAGTAAGTGTACTGAAGAGGACAAAGTGAAGTACGCTATGCATACCTTTACAGGTTCTGCGTTAACATGGTGGAATACCTATCTAGAGCAAGTGGGACAAGACGATGAACGAGAAGTACCATCCCAGAACCGAGATCAATAAGCTCAAGACAGAACTTAGAGGGTTACGAACCCAAGGATTTAATATTACCACGTACGAAAGACGATTCACAGAATTGTGCCTATTGTGTCCGGGAGCATTCGAAGATGAGGAAGAGAAGATCGACGCGTTTGTGAAAGGATTACCGGAAAGAATCCAAGAAGATATAATTTCACACGAGCCCGCCTCCATACAACAGGCATGTAGAATGGCTCACAAACTAGTGAACCAGATTGAAGAAAGAATTAAAGAACAAACTGCTGAAGAGGCCAATGTGAAGCAAGTCAAAATAAAGTGGGAGGAAAACGGTGATAAGAATCACCAATACAACAACAACAGCAATTACCACAACAATTATCCCAACAATCGCAACATCAATCGCAACTACAACAAATGGCCCAACAACAACAACAACAACAACAACAGCAACTACAACAATCATCCCAACAACAATAATAACCGCAACAACAACAACAACAATCAGAAGCAGCTATGTCAAAGGTGTGAAAAGTATCACTCGGGGTTCTGCACCAAATTTTGCAACAAGTGTAAAAGAAATGGTCATAGCGCGGCGAAGTGTGAGGTCTACGGACCAGGGGTTAATAGAACGAAAGGAACAAATGGTGTCGGAACGAGTAATGGCGGAGCAAGTAGTGTCGGAGCAAGTTATGCCAATGTAGTTTGTTATAAATGTGGAAAACCGGGCCACATTATTAGAAATTGCCCGAAACAGGAGAACACGAATGGACAAGGCCGCGGAAGAGTTTTCAATATTAATGCGACAGAGGCACAGGAAGACCCGGAGCTTGTTACGAGTACGTTTCTTATTGACAATAAATCTGCTTACGTTTTATTTGATTCGGGTGCGGATAGAAGCTATATGAGTAGAGATTTTTGTGCTAAATTAAGTTGTCCATTGACGCCTTTGGATAGTAAATTTTTACTCGAATTAGCAAATGGTAAATTAATTTCAGCAGATAATATATGTCGGAATCGAGAAATTAAACTGGTTAGCGAAACATTTAAGATTGATTTGATACCAGTAGAGTTAGGGAGTTTTGATGTGATAATCGGTATGGACTGGTTGAAAGAAGTGAAAGCAGATATCGTTTGTTACAAAAATGCAATTCGCATTATACGAGAAAAAGGAAAACCCTTAATGGTGTACGGAGAAAAGGGCAACACGAAGCTACATCTTATTAGTAATTTGAAGGCACAAAAACTAATAAGAAAAGGTTGTTATGCTGTTCTAGCACACGTCGAGAAAGTACAAACTGAAGAAAAGAGCATCAATGATGTTCCCATTGCAAAAGAATTTCCTGATGTATTTCCGAAAGAATTACTGGGATTACCCCCACATCGATCCGTTGAATTTCAAATAGATCTTGTACCAGGAGCTGCACCAATAGCTCGTGCTCCTTACAGACTCGCACCCAGTGTGATGAAAGAACTGCAAAGCCAATTACAAGAACTTTTTGTAGTGACCCGAACTTTTCCATGTTTATATATATTAATTGAGATTGATATTTACATGATTAAATGTTTCCAACATGTTAAGCAATCAAACTTGTTAAGACTTGATTAATTGAAATATGTTTCATATAGACAATTGACCAGCCAAGTTGACCGGTGATTCACGAACGTTAAAACTTGTAAAAACTGTATGATGACATATATATGGATATATATATAGTTAACATGATACTATGATAAGTAAACATATCATTAAGTATATTAACAATGAACTACATATGTAAAAACAAGACTACTAACTTAATGATTTTTAAACGAGACATATATGTAACGATTATCGTTGTAAAGACATTTAAAGTATATATATCATATTAATAGATATTCATACATGATAATATAATAATTTAAAATCTCATTTGATATTATAAACATTGGGTTAACAACATTTAACAAGATCGTTAACCTAAAGGTTTCAAAACAACACTTACATGTAACGACTAACGATGACTTAACGACTCAGTTAAAATGTATATACATGTAGTGTTTTAATATGTATTTATACACTTTTGAAAGACTTCAATACACTTATCAAAATACTTCTAATTAACAAAAATGCTTACAATTACATCCTCGTTCAGTTTCATCAACAATTCTACTCGTATGCACCCGTATTCGTACTCGTACAATACACAGCTTTTAGATGTATGTACTATTGGTATATACACTCCAATGATCATCTCTTAGCAGCCCATGTGAGTCACCTAACACATGTGGGAACCATCATTTGGCAACTAGCATGAAATATCTCATAAAATTACAAAAATATGAGTAATCATTCATGACTTATTTACATGAAAACAAAATTACATATCCTTTATATCTAATCCATACACCAACGACAAAAAACACCTACAAACACTTTAATTCTTTAATTTTCTTCATCTAATTGATCTCTCTCAAGTTCTATCTTCAAGTTCTAAGTGTTCTTCATATATTCTACAAGTTCTAGTTACATAAAATCAAGAATACTTTCAAGTTTGCTAGCTCACTTCCAATCTTGTAAGGTGATCATCCAACCTCAAGAAATCTTTGTTTCTTACAGTAGGTTATCATTATAATACAAGGTAATAATCATATTCAAACTTTGGTTCAATTTCTATAACTATAACAATCTTATTTCAAGTGATGATCTTACTTGAACTTGTTTTCGTGTCATGATTCTGCTTCAAGAACTTCGAGCCATCCAAGGATCCATTGAAGCTAGATCCATTTTTATCTTTTCCAGTAAGTTTATCCAAGGAACTTAAGTTAGTAATGATGTTCATAACATCATTCGATTCATACATATAAAGCTATCTTATTCGAAGGTTTAAACTTGTAATCACTAGAACATAGTTTAGTTAATTCTAAACTTGTTCGCAAACAAAAGTTAATCCTTCTAACTTGACTTTTAAAATCAACTAAAAACATGTTCTATATCTATATGATATGCTAACTTAATGATTTAAAACCTGGAAACACGAAAAACACCGTAAAACCGAATTTACGCCGTCGTAGTAACACCGCGGGCTGTTTTGGGTTAGTTAATTAAAAACTATGATAAACTTTGATTTAAAAGTTTTTATTCTGAGAAAATGATTTTTATTATGAACATGAAACTATATCCAAAAATTATGGTTAAACTCAAAGTGGAAGTATGTTTTCTAAAATGGTCATCTAGACGTCGTTCTTTCGACTGAAATGACTACCTTTACAAAAACGACTTGTAACTTATTTTTCTGACTATAAACCTATACTTTTTCTGTTTAGATTCATAAAATAGAGTTCAATATGAAACCATAGCAATTTGATTCACTCAGAACGGATTTAAAATGAAGAAGTTATGGGTAAAACAAGATTGGATAATTTTTCTCATTTTAGCTACGTGAAAATTGGTAACAAATCTATTCCAACCATAACTTAATCAACTTGTATTGTATTGATGTTATGCGAGGTGTATATAAAATAGCTTATATTTTACTAGGAAAAACTATTAAATACGATACAATTTTACACAAGATATTTATTTATTTATAGAATGGATATACTTAAACCTTGCTACAACACTTATAGGCAGTGTACCTAATCGTACAGTAGTGTAGTTTTTAGTAAGTCCGGTTCGTTCCACAGGGAAATCTTTAAACAAAGCTCAACGCTATATTAGTTTACTTTTATAAAAATACAAATATATATATAGGTAATATTATTATTATAAAGGGGGTTTTTTACCGTTTAATGACCGGTTTGTCGATTTTAAAACTTTAGTCGCAGTTAAAACCTAATATTAAATAAATACAAGACTTAAATTAAAGCGTAAAGTAAATAACGATAATGAAATTACGAATAATAAAAGTGCGATAAAATAAACTTGCGATAAAAAGTACGATAATTAAAAGTGCGATTAAATAACAATAAAAGTGCGATAATTAGAAGTGCAATTAAATATAAAATAAAGGAAATTAAATATGAAATAAAAGAATTATGCTTATTTAAACTTCCGTAATCATGATGTTTGACGTGTTGATTTTAGTTTTATGCCCATGGGTTAATTGTCCTTTGTCCTGGATTATTTAATATGTCCGTCTGGTTTTTGTCCATAACAGTCCATCAGTCATAAATATAAATTGCAAGTGTCCTTGTCAAATCATTATTATACCCGAAGATAAATATTCCAACTAATTGGGGATTCGAATTGTAACAAGGTTTTAATACTTTGTTTAATGAATACACCAGGTTATCGACTGCGTGTAAACCAAGGTTTTACTATTTTGTTAACAATTACACCAATTACCCTTGAATGTAATTTCACCCCTGTTTTAATTATTCTAGTGGCTATTAATCCATTCCCGTGTCCGGTTAAATGAACGATTATTCGTACATATAAATACCCCGCCCATCGTGTCCGATCGAGTGTATATGGTAATTTATAGGGACGCCCAATTGTAAATCTTTATATTAACATTAATAAACTTTCATTTAGTTAAACAAATATAAAGCCCATTAATAGCCCATAGTCTAGTTTCCACAAGTGTCGTTCTTTTGTCCAAACCCCAATTATGGTACAAAGCCCAATTACCCAATTTTAGTAATTAGCCCAACATCATGATTACTTCGTTTTAAATAAGCATAATAATAACTTAGCTACGAGACATTAATATAAAAAGGTTGAACATAACTTACAATGATTAAAAATAGCGTAGCGTTACACGGACAGAATTTCGACTTACACCCTTACAACATTCGCTAACATACCCTTATTATTAGAATTAAAATTAAAATTAAAATTAAAATATAAATTATATATATATATTACTCGTATGAATGAGAAGAAAAAAGATGATGAAATTTGATCAGAATTCGGTTGGCTTTATAGCCAGAGTTGAAAATTGGGGCTCCGCGACTCGCGGCAAAATGCCCTTAAAACTCCGCGAGTCGCGGAGATATATTTACAGCTCACACCCTTGGAGTTTCTTGCTGCCGACGGTTTTAATAATATATATATAATATATATATAATTAATATAATTAATTATATATTATATTATATTTATATACATAGTTAACTTGTAAACTTTAGTCGGTTGCGTCGAGCGTTAAGAGTTGACTCTGGTCCCGGTTCCGGATTTTCGAACGTCCTCGCGTACAATTTAATATCTTGTACTTTGCGTTTTGAATCTTGTACTTTTGTAATTTCGAGACGTTTCTTATCAATAATTGGAACCTTTTTGATTGTCTTTTGTACTTTTGAGCTTTTTGGTCGTTTGCGTCTTTAATTCGTCGAATCTGTCTTTTGTCTTCACCTTTTATTATTTAAACGAATATCACTTGTAAATAGAACAATTGCAACTAAAAGCTTGTCTTTCTTGAGGAATAATGCTATGAAATATATGTTCGTTTTTAGCATTATCAAATATTCCCACACTTGAGCGTTGCTTGTCCTCAAGCAATATTGTCTTGAAATACTAGAATCACTTTTTTATTCTTCACACTTTGTACATCAGTGATTTCTATACGGCGGTATAAACAATGGTAGTAACGATATGGTTTACAGTCCCACATGACTATAAAAATTTAGATCCATTAAGGAAATTGGATCTTTATGAAAACATTTGATCTTTTGAAAATTAAATCTAGTTTTTACCCTAGATAAGTTTTCCGGAATAACCCTTTACCGGTGTTTGGAAAATATTTGTGGGTTTGGTGGGTTTCAGATTTGAAAATTTTAGCTCAAAACTTGCGGTTTTGTGTCACCCACTTGCTAACCTTGTATTTGGAAAGCAACACGTCCAGTTTACTTGTTCCGTATATTACCTTTCGGCAAACTACCGTCCGGTTGTAAAGGAAAGCGTTGAACAAGCAACTGTTTAAGGCAATGTCCCGTGACATGCTTTTGATTATGGTCTATAACGTGTCGGACGCAATTACTATCCTTGGTAGGAGCAATAGTAAAGCTCACCCTTATAATTTTTCGGTCTGGCACAAGGTCCTGTCTTTGACCATGCTATGCAACCACCGTTCTTACGGTTGACACCCGATTTAGTTCAGGTGACCTAATGAATTTCAGGTGAATTCCTAGGATTTTACGTTCAATGGTAATGAATGCATTGAAAATAGGGTTTTCAGAAAACAAATCGGTTTATAATTTTGATCAAAATATTTTCTCGTTTAAGCTCGAGTTTAGATATCATTGAATTCCATGAGTTTGAATTCTCAATCTTTAAGGTCAATCTCTAGGATTGAGTAATATCAGTCTTAAAAGCTGATTTTTAATCTTTAAGGAGATTATCCTTTCTGGGGATCTGATTTATTAGTCTTATCCAGCTAATTTGCACGGTGCCCCCCCATTGTATGAGATAAATCCTTCTCATGGTTAGGATAAATCTGACCACTTGGCGACCCTGTTTAATGCTGAGGTCCGTGGATTTCCTGCTGATTTTAGTGATGACTTTTCTAGATTTTTCGTCAACCTACAGCTGGTCTGGACGACAACTTCATGACCTAAATCAAGAAGCGCGTTTCTTTTTCGGAAGACTTTACTTCCTTTTAATGATGGAATTGATTCATCGTGTAGATCCATCTCTTCTTTTCTTTCATTGGGTAAAACAGTTTAGTTTAGTCCAAAGCAAAAGTATTTTCAGTTATTTGTTACAAATATATGTGACATATGTTTAAAATAACTTGGTAAATTTTCCCACACTTGGCTTTTTATTTTTCTTTTTATCGTCCTCTATTCCATTTTAAATGAATTTTAACATTTTAGTTTGTTTCTCAATTTATGTCCTTTCCGAGGTAACAATAATTTTGGTGTTAAAACCTAGTTTTATCGTTCATAAATATGTATAAACATGATTTTGAATTCATTTAATTGAAAATTTTGAAAAATTTTACTAGAATTGGGTAGTCAGTATATAAGACTAGGCTGTTCTTTTTTTATCAGAGAGCACTAGATTCTAATACAACTACTGCTTTACTAGTATTTTTAATGGTAACCAAGTGTTTAATATAAAAATTTTAAAATCCGAAAGAATTTAATCCCTTCCCACACTTAAGATCTTGCAATGCCCTCATTTGCAAGAAATCAGTAACAATTTAAATTATTGAGGGTGATTTGTGTGAAAATGATTAAATTTTTACCAAAGTTTCCAAATATATTGGCGTTTGTTTGCTGAATGATAAATGGTGCACATCATTTGTTCATTCCGTCTTGTTGTTATTTCACATGTATTTTGCATCTTGTCGTCAAAATTAGTTGCTTTTGCTGAACTTAATGCCAGTCTTTGAAAATGCGTTGTTTTACCCTGTTGTGTACATAAGATAAACTGCAAACATATATACATATTTTTGAAGTTTGGTATATTACCCCACATTCAAAAATTATTAAAATCTAAGAATAAAAGTTAGATAATTATAAAAATGATTACAATATTAACAAAAATATTAAATGTATCAATAATTACAAATTACAAAATAATAAAAAATAATAAGTAAACTAAGGATGATATTGGTACCAATAGGGGTTCCACGCATAACCATAAGTGCTATAGAATGCTTCGGCAGGGTCATACGTAGGATATGGTGGCTGCATCTCTATCGACCAAGGAGGGAAGACGGGTTTCGGTGTAGGAATATAGTTTCTACCTATATGTTGGCAATGCGCTATGATCTGGTTCTGATGAACTTGCCAATCTTCAAATGCTCTCTGTCTAGCATTTTCGTATTCCTGAGAAGCTATAAACCTATGCATTTCTTGCATCTCATTCCCCCCTCCTACATTACCTTGTTCCTGGTTTCTCTCTACCTGTGGATGTCTACCATTGTATCGTACTGCGGCGTTATTTCGCCGCTTCAAAACTTTCGCACCATGGTATACATTTAAACCTATAGTGTCGCGGGGTTCCGGCTCTTCTACTAATAATCCCCCCCGACTTATATCCACACCGAGATATTCACCAATCAAAGTAATAAAAATACCACCTCCTATTATGCTATGTGGACGCATCCCCCAAACCATAGCTGATAAATAATAACCCACACAATATGGTATACTTACAGCGCTGTGTGGGTCTCGAATACACATATGGTAAAACAAATCTTGTTCATTTACCTTTTCTTTGTTTTTACCCCTTTGTGTAATCGAATTAGCTAAAAACCTATGTATTACTCTTAATTCGGCTCTATCTATATCCAAATAAGAGTAGTTTCCCCCTTTGAAACGGTGATGGCTTGTCATTTGACTCCACACACCGTGTGTATCAAAATTCTCATCTATCTTTCTACCGTTTAGTATCAATCCTCTACAATCGGCAGACGCTAATTCCTCAGGCGTATATATACGTAAAGCCTGAGCCATGTCCAGTAAAGACATGTGGCGCATCGAACCGCCTAACAAAAATCTAATAAAAGAACGATCGTTTAAACTAGCTACCCGATCATTCAACTCTATACTACATAACAACTCTTCACACCATACTTTATATACAGGTCTGCGTATGGTGAATAAACATATCCAGTCATTAAAAGAAGAATTACCATACCTCTGTACCAGTAATTCCCTAATTGGCCCAGCCAATTCTACAGCTTCTAAGGGTCCCCATTCTATGACCCTTGGTACCTCAACAACCTTGGAATGAAGAGTATGCAAACCCCGTTGATATTTTGGATAATCTATCCAAAGTCTGTCAAATCTCAGGTTCGGGTGCAACTGTTCTAAGTGCATATCTGAAAAGGTCATGACTGGATGAGGTACATCCTGCTTGTAGTAGTTATCTACCTCCTGTTGTTCCAAGTTCTCAGCAGGAGCATGGCGGGCTTGGGATGAAGATTCACCCCTTTCATTCTGCAAAACACATCAAACACAAATTTTGTGCATCCAAATATGCATTAGTGTCAGCAAAATCATCAATCAAAATAATTACAATGACATTATCAATTTATATCAAACTTAAGCTTATTTTTACATTTTTATCAAATCTACACTTTTTCAAATAAGCATATACGAAAATTTTCGCCAAGTTCATAACCATTCAACTCAAATAACATGTCAAAATAATCATTACTAGCAAATAAACAAGTCTCAAATGGCATTATCTTTCAAAAATCAAGTTCATGAATTTTGGACTTGAAAAAGTCCACTTTAATTTTCAAAATCATGTTTAGGCTCAAAGTTTGGATCATTTAACTACCTAGACATGTGACACTACTCAATTTAGCAACAATTCATGACAAAAATCGGCCATAACCTGTTTATATCAAAAAGCCCCAAATTGCTCAAGAACACAAACCCTAGATTATTCAAAAATTGAAGTTTAAGGCTTCTAATCATGTTAAACAACATCAATCTAGGTTATACAAGCATAATACATAAACAATTTAAGTCTAATTACACTAAAAAGCATCAAAATCAAATTGGGAAAAAAAATAGCTCAAGAACACTAAAATTCGAATTAAATGGTGTTTAGGTGTAGAAATTTACCATTTTTCTTGAGTAGTTCTTAGATATCATCCTTCTCAACATGATTTTAGCAAAAAATTTGGTGATTAACGGTTAAAAATTGAGATTTTTGGGGGTGATTTTCGGTGGTTTTCGGGTTCTTTTTCGCTGTTATTTTGGGTTGTTTTTGTGTTTTTGAGTATACTGATCGTTCAGCTATTTTTATTTTTTTCCTGTGTTTTGGTCCCTCCGCGAGTCGCGGAGGTTTGCACTTCAAACTCCGCGAGTCGCGGAGTTTGCTTTTTTTTTTTTTTTTTTTTTTTTTTTTTATAATCTTTAACTTATAACACAATTAAGAAATTAATTTTAAAATTTTGTTTCCCTTGTTATTTAGGACGAGGTCGTTTCGGATCGATGTCCTAGTCCGTCCCTCGACAAAATTTTAAAATTTGTCTTTTTGTAGCGATTGTTTTAAACGCTAAGATTTTTGGGTTTTTTAATGTTTTTGGCATACTTTAAATCAATAAGATTAAAAATAATGATAATAAAAGTTCTCGTCCCTCCCTCGGGTAAAGCAATTTCGGTTCAGAGACCTAGTCTTCAACTTACGACGAATTTTAAAAATCATATTTTTAACTTAATGAGATAAAGTAAATTTTTTTGTTTTTAAATTCACATAACTTAAATATAAAATTCAAAATTAATATTAAAAATTCACACCAAACTTAAAATTAAAAATTTATAAATTCATATCAAACTTATATTAATTTTTCAAATATTTACAATTTTAAATATATTGTTTTTACAAAGTTTACAATATTAATTTAAGATTTAAATATTAATTTTAAAAACATGGTAAAAATAAATTTAAAAATCTTTTTTTTTTTCCACTTTAATCAATCAAATATTATCAAAAATATGCGCCCCTCTTTTCGGTAAAGTAATTTCGGTTCCAAGACCTAATTTAACTCATGACGAATTTTTGAAATATTTTGGGTTGATTGATTAAAGATATTTATACCTTAAGAATAAACGTTAAATTTCGCAGTGATGTAATAAATTTTTGAACAATATCAATAATTTCGGTCGCCAAACCTAATTTTATTTAATACCAATTTAATACTTTTTAGCGAACAAATTAGCGTTTATTATCAAAAGGTTAAAAATAAAAATAAAAATAAAAACTATACAGACATACCTGTGGAACAGATTTCTTAGTTATATGATCTATTATATTCATAAGATAGTCGGTTTAATTGGTTTTCCATGGCTGCATAGGCGTAACCTCGAGCATTCATTGTCTTTTCTTCTAAACATATGAACGGTCCGTCTCTGCATAAAGTAACAAATTCGGTATTTGAATAGGTTTGATTATTTGAACATTTACCTCCATGTGACCATTTTCCGCATTTGTGACATCGTTCTAGGTGTCGTGCTCTTCTTTTCGCTGCGGATTTTGATTTTCCTTTACCAAATTGTAACTTATTATCTTCGCATCTGGATCCTTTTCTAACTCCGTCCATTCTTTCTCTGATTACTGATACTAATTCGCTCGGTAGTATATCATTATTTCTTTTAGTGATCAAAGCGTGTAACATTAGACCATGGTTTAGTTCACAGGCAGTCTTCATTTCGTAAAAAAAAACTAAAAAAAAATAAAAATTCAGAATGGGGGGAGAAGACTAGTTCTTTAGGGTCTGCTAGGGAAAGACCATACGTGTTCCATTTTCGAGAACTACACGAAAACAGACAATCTAACTCTAACAGAAATACATATTATCCTTTACAGACTTGATTCTCCCCACACTTAGTTAGCTGTGGTGTCGAAATTGTGATTAACTTCGTTGTCGACTTCCATCGGACCATGTATGTAATGTTTAACTCTGTGACCATTAACTTTAAATTCAATCCCATTTGAATTTATCAATTCTATCGTTCCGTATGGGAAAACTCTTTTGACTATGAATGGTCCAGACCATCTTGATTTCAATTTTCCAGGAAATAGCTTGAATCGTGAATTGAAAAGAAGAACTCTGTCTCCTTCTTTGAATTCTTTTGAACTTCTGATTCTTTTATCATGCCATTTCTTCGTTCTTTCTTTATAGATTAACGAATTTTCGTATGCTTCATGTCTTAATTCTTCTAATTCGTTTAGTTGACTTAATCGTAGACGTCCGGCTTCATGTAAATCAAGATTACATGTCTTCAAAGCCCAAAATGCTTTGTGTTCAATTTCTACTGGAAGATGACATGCTTTTCCATAAACAAGTCTAAAAGGTGTGGTTCCAATTGGAGTTTTGTAGGCTGTTCTAAAAGCCCAGAGTGCATCCTCCAATTTAATGGACCATTCCTTCGGATTTGATCCTACGGTTTTCTCTAGAATACGTTTTAAAGCTCGGTTGGTATTTTCAACTTGTCCACTTGTTTGTGGATGATATGCGGTGGAGATTTTATGAGTTACTCCATATCTTTTAAGAACTTTCTCAAGTTGATTATTACAGAAATGAGTTCCCCGATCACTTATTAAAGCTTTCGGTGTTCCAAACCTTGCAAAAAGACGTTTTAAAAAGTTGACTACAACTCGTGCATCGTTAGTTGGGAGAGCTTGTGCTTCCGCCCATTTAGATACATAATCAATGGCTACGAGTATATATAGATTATTATGAGATTTTGGAAATGGACCCATAAAGTCAATACCCCAAATGTCAAATACTTCACATACTTGGATGACATTTTGTGGCATTTCATCACGTTGACTTATTTTTCCGGCCCTTTGACATGCATCACAGGATTTGCAAAGAAGGTGTGCGTCTTTGTAAATTGTAGGCCAATAGAATCCAGCTTCATAAACTTTTCTTGCTGTTAGTTGAGGCCCATAATGCCCTCCTGTTGGTCCTGTGTGACAATGGTTTAAAATTTTACTAGCTTCATCTCCAAATACACATCGGCGTATTATTCCATCGGGACAACTTTTAAACAGATGTGGATCTTCCCAGAAATAGTGTTTTATATCACTGAAGAATTTCTTTCGTCTTTGGTACGATAATCCTTTTTCAAGGAATCCACAAACTAAGTAGTTTGCATAGTCTGCAAACCATGGGATTTCTTTATAATCTATCTTCAATAGATATTCATCAGGAAAGTTGTCTTGTATGGCCGATTCATTCAGAACTTCTAATTCGGGATTTTCAAGACGAGAAAGATGATCAGCGGCGAGATTTTCTGCTCCTCTTTTATCTCGGATTTCAATATCAAACTCTTGTAAGAGTAAGATCCAACGGATTAATCTTGGTTTAGCATCTTGTTTTGAAAATAGGTATCTAAGAGCAGAATGGTCGGTATAGACCACCGTTTTTGCTAGAACGAGATATGATCGAAATTTGTCAAAAGCAAAGACAATAGCAAGGAGTTCTTTTTCAGTAGTTGTATAGTTCGTTTGTGCTCCTTGTAATGTCTTACTAGCATAATATATAGGTTGAAATCGTTTTTCAATCCTTTGTCCTAAAACGGCTCCCATTGCAAAATCACTTGCATCGCACATTAGTTCAAATGGTAGATTCCAATTTGGTGTTATCATGATCGGCGCATTAGTGAGTTTCTCTTTAAGAATATTAAAAGATTTGATACACTCATCTGAAAAGATGAATGGCGCATCCTTTTCTAGGAGTTTATTCATAGGAGTGGCAATTTTAGAAAAATCTTTTATAAAACGTCGGTAAAAACCGGCATGCCCTAGAAAACTCCTAACTCCTCTAACATTGGTGGGATGTGGAAGTTTAGCAATTACATCTACTTTAGCTCTATCCACTTCAATTCTTTCTTTTGAAATTTTATGTCCAAGAACGATGCCTTCTTTAACCATGAAATGGCATTTCTCCTAATTAAGTACTAGATTTGATTTTTCGCATCTAATTAGCATTCGTTCCAGATTAACTAGACATGATTTAAATGTATCACCGAAGACTGAAAAGTCATCCATGAATACTTCCATGCATTCTTCTATCATGTCGTGAAAAATCGCCATCATACACCTTTGAAAGGTTGCAGGGGCGTTACAAAGTCCAAATGGCATGCGTTTGTAAGCAAAAGTACCATAAGGGCACGTGAATGTGGTTTTCTCTTGATCTTCGGGTGCTATTGGAATTTGAAAATATCCGGAAAATCCATCTAGAAAACAATAGTAACTATTTCCGGCTAATCTTTCCAACATTTGATCTATGAAAGGTAAGGGAAAGTGGTCTTTTCTGGTGGCGTCATTTAATTTTCTATAATCAATACATACACGCCATCCTGTTACAGTCCTAGTAGGAATAAGCTCATTTTTCTCATTTGTGATGACAGTCATGCCACCCTTCTTAGGTACGCATTGAACTGGGCTTACCCATGGACTATCAGAGATTGGATATATCAAACCTGCATCTAGCAGTTTAATAATCTCTTTCTTAACTACATCTTGCATATTAGGATTTAGTCTTCGTTGGCGTTGCACATACGTTTTATGACCTTCTTCCATAAGGATTTTATGTGTGCAATACGAAGGACTTATTCCTTTAATATCATGAATCTTCCATGCAATGGCTGGTTTATGAGCTTTCAACACAGAAATGAGTTGTGATTTTTCATTTTCAGTAAGAGAAGACGATATTATTACAGGTAATTCAGATTCACCATGTAAATAAGCGTATTCCAAATGGTTTGGAAGTGGCTTTAATTCTAATTTCGGAGGTTCTTCTATCGATGATTTATATCGATATCTGTCTTCTTCTTTTAGCATTTGAATTTCTTCTGTTGTTGGTTCATATCCATTAGCTATAAGTGTAGCTAACATTTCAGCTTCATCAATTGGTTCATTACCTTCTCCTAAAGAACATTCTCCTGTTCCTTGTAATTCTGGAAATTCTTCTAATAATTCTGCATGTGCATCTATAGTTTGAATATAATAACATGTATCATCTGCAGATTGTGGTTGTTGCATGGCTCTATCAACTGAAAAGGTAACACTCTCATCCTCTATACTTAGGGTCAGTTTCTTACTGAACACGTCTATCATTACTTTAGCCGTGTTTAAGAATGGTCTTCCTAATATGAGAGGAACTTGAGAATCTTCTTCCATGTCCAAAACAACAAAATCTACTGGAAATACTAAAGTACCAACTTTAACTAGCATGTTCTCCATTATCCCTCTAGGATATTTTATTGATCTATCGGCTAGTTGTATGCTTATTCTGGTTGGTTTCAATTCTCCAAGGTCTAGTTTAGCGTATAGTGAATACGGCATTAAATTTATACTAGCACCTAAGTCTGCCAATGCTTCTATTGAACTAAGACTACCCAGAAAACATGGAATTGTGAAACTTCCTGGATCAGATAGTTTTTCTGGTATCTTATTCAACAGCACTGCTGAACAATTAGCATTCATAGTAACAGCCGAGAGTTCTTCCATTTTCTTTCTATTTGTGATCAGATCTTTCAAGAATTTAGCATATCTTGGCATTCCTGAAATCACATCAATGAAAGGAAGATTTACATTTATCTGTTTAAACATATCCAAGAATTTGGATTGCTCGGCTTCAAGTTTTTCTTTCTTCATTTTACTCGGGTAAGGAAGTGGTGGTTGGTATGGTTTAACATAAGGTTTATCCTTAACTGTGTTATCTTCATTAACCTTTTCAACTACCGGTTCTTTTTCCTTTTCTTTATCAGGTTGTGGTTCTTGTGGAGTAGGAATAGTTTCATCAGAAGTTACAGGTATTTCAGGTGATTTAAGTGTTGTACCACTTCTTGTGGTAATAGCTTTAGCTGTTTCATTCCGGGGGTTAGCATTTGTATCGCTTGGTAGACTTCCCGGTTTTCTTTCACCTATTAACCTTGCTAGGTTACTTACTTCTTGTTCCAGATTTTGAATAGAAGCTTGTTGATTTCTAAATGCTTGAGCATTTTGTTCATTTGTTTGTTTTTGAGATGTGAAAAACTGCGTTTGAGTTTCAACTAGCTTCGTCATCATATCTTCTAAATTCGGCTTTTTATCATCGGTTTGTTGTGGTGGTTTGTTTTGAAAATTCGGTCTTTGCTGATTGTAAGTATTATTGGATACTTGTTGATTGCTAGGACCTTGTTGGTTATTGTATGGAATATTTCGGTTATAATTCTGGTTTTGATTGTAAATCGGTCTTGGCGGTTGATAATTATTCTGATAATTATTTCCAGGCCTTTGGTTTATGTATGAAATATTCTCTCTTTGTTCCATTGTTAATTCTATACTTAGACAATCTTTTGTCAAATGTGGTCCTCCACACTGCTCACAACTAATTCGTATTGCATGAATATCTTTAGTCATCTTTTCCATTCGTCTTTCGAAAGCATCTATCTTTGCCGAAATGGAATCTAAGTCATGGCTAGAATCGGCTCTAGCTGCTTTAGATGATCTAATGATGTCTTTTTCTTGGTGCCACTCATGTGAGTGGGAAGCAGTGTTATCAATAATTTTGTAAGCATCAGTTTCGGTTTTCTTCATAATAGAACCACCAGCTGCTATATCTATGTCTTTTCTTGTAGTGATGTCGCATCCTTGGTAGAATATTTGTACTATTTGACAGGTGTCTAAACCATGTTGCGGACATCCTCTTAACAATTTTCCATATCTTGTCCACGCCTCATATAGAGTTTCATTTGGCTTCTGTGTGAACGTAACAATTTCTGCTTGAAGTCTTACGGCTTTAGATGCAGGAAAGAATTGTTTAAGAAATTTATCAATTAAAACGTCCCATGTATCGATCGCCCCTTCAGGTAACGATTCCAACCAATCTTTGGCTTCTCCCTTTAAAGTCCAGGGAAATAACATGAGATATATCTGTTCATCCTCCACTTCTCGTATTTTAAATAGTGTGCAGATCCTATTAAAGGTACGTAGATGTTCATTTGGATCTTCCTTCGGCGCACCACTAAATTGGCATTGATTAGTCACCATGTGTAAAATTTGTCCTTTGATTTCATAATCTGGCGCATTAATGTCTGGATGAGTAATTGCGTGACCTTGGCCAGTGCGTTTAGCTCTCATTCGGTCTTCCATACTTAAAGGTTCCAGATTCTCCATAATTGAATTTGTTGAATCGGTATCACTAGATGATTCTGATTTAATAGTTCGTTCCTCAACAATCTCTGTTTGAATGATTGGTGGTTCCGGAGGAAAGTTTAATGGTTCGGGATCTACAAACCGTTCCTGAATATTCTCTGGATTCTCAATTGTGAGGTTTGTTTCAAAAACTGGATTATCGGAAATTTGAACTGAAGTACTTGGTCGACTGGATGACGATTCTAAAGAAAAATCAACGGCGGTTATATTTGTTAAACGATGTCTTGATCGAGTTACAGGTGGTGAACGTACAAAAGGTGATGAACGTCTTGCTCGGTGCATTCACTGAATATCCTATTAGTTTTAAAAAGGAAAGAAAAATTATAATAAGTTATCCAATCAATAGACTTTTCTGATTTTGCCCACGTTTCGAATAGCCAAAAGATGCAGCAGAGGGGCAGGATTCGTTTGGTCTCAATATAATTGAGGACTGTTTGGCTCCAATAACCCGGTCCACGTACAAATCCAACTATTACTACGAACCAGAAAATTTTGATGTCTATTAATTTAACCACTTAAAATAAGTTTTCGTAATTTTAAGAAATTTAGATAAGAAGTAGAAAAAATTCTAAGTCCTAAAAACTAGAATGGCGAGAAATAAGAGAGAAAAAGAGTTCGTCGAAAAAGGTCGAAAAAGGAAAAATGGTTGAAAAAAAAATAAAAGGTGACGGAAAAATAAAAGAAACTTATAAAAACTTAAAAATACTTAACTAACCTAACCTTATTACTACAACTAACTTAAAATTATAATCGTAAATTGAAATTATTAATTGGAATGATAATTGATACATAATAAAAGGTCTAAAAATATTAAAGCTTACAAGGAAAAACTAAATCCCAAATGGAAATAACTTAAAAAGAAACTAAAACTTAAAAAGGCGTCGCAAAATTCTAAAGCACCTAAATCTTAGTCTAAAGAAAAAGCACTTAAGGAATTCTACGGCAAAGTCTAAAAATCTAGGAGTAAAAATAACTATAGCAAAAACTAAGTTTAAAATTAAATATGAGCTAAAAAATACAAATATTACGCTACAACGATTAAAAAGGGACAAAATATAAAAATATACAAAAAGTTGTAAAAAGTACAATTTTTATAAAAATATTATTTTTATATTATTTATTTTATAAAACTATTAATTTTACAATTTAATAAAACTAATTTAACTAAAATATATAAATAAAAAGTAAAAGTAAAATTAAAACTAATAATAATAATAATAATAATTAGGTTTAATTAATAATTAATATTAATAATATCCCGTAATTAATGCTCGATTAGGGCTTCCTTGTCGCCTGTCAGAAACCCTCCGCGAGTCGCGGCAATTAAAGAAGAAAACCCCGCGAGTCGCGGGGTTCAGGAATTCAGTTGACAGCTTTGTGTTTTTACGCGTTTTTCTTTATTTTATTTTTTTTCTTTTTTTATGTTTTCTGTTTTTAATTTAAATAAACGATTTTAAAATAAAACTTATATTTTTATAAACTAAAATAGAAATAAAGAAACTTATAAAACTTAAATATTTACAAAATCTTAAAAATACATATATTTTTGTTTTTCTTTTTATATTTTTGAATATTTAAAACGTATTTTTACAAAAACGACTTTTAATAAAAGTAACTAAAAATCTTTTTTTTTTATATTAGCGTTGCGCTTCCGGCTTTTAAGATAGTTCCCCGGCAGCGGCGCCAAAAATAACTTGGCGTTATGCGAGGTGTATATAAAATAGCTTATATTTTACTAGGAAAAACTATTAAATACGATACAATTTTACACAAGATATTTATTTATTTATAGAATGGATATACTTAAACCTTGCTACAACACTTATAGGCAGTGTACCTAATCGTACAGTAGTGTAGTTTTTAGTAAGTCCGGTTCGTTCCACAGGGAAATCTTTAAACAAAGCTCAACGCTATATTAGTTTACTTTTATAAAAATACAAATATATATATAGGTAATATTATTATTATAAAGGGGGTTTTTTACCGTTTAATGACCGGTTTGTCGATTTTAAAACTTTAGTCGCAGTTAAAACCTAATATTAAATAAATACAAGACTTAAATTAAAGCGTAAAGTAAATAACGATAATGAAATTACGAATAATAAAAGTGCGATAAAATAAACTTGCGATAAAAAGTACGATAATTAAAAGTGCGATTAAATAACAATAAAAGTGCGATAATTAGAAGTGCAATTAAATATAAAATAAAGGAAATTAAATATGAAATAAAAGAATTATGCTTATTTAAACTTCCGTAATCATGATGTTTGACGTGTTGATTTTAGTTTTATGCCCATGGGTTAATTGTCCTTTGTCCTGGATTATTTAATATGTCCGTCTGGTTTTTGTCCATAACAGTCCATCAGTCATAAATATAAATTGCAAGTGTCCTTGTCAAATCATTATTATACCCGAAGATAAATATTCCAACTAATTGGGGATTCGAATTTTAACAAGGTTTTAATACTTTGTTTAATGAATACACCAGGTTATCGACTGCGTGTAAACCAAGGTTTTACTATTTTGTTAACAATTACACCAATTACCCTTGAATGTAATTTCACCCCTGTTTTAATTATTCTAGTGGCTATTAATCCATTCCCGTGTCCGGTTAAATGAACGATTATTCGTACATATAAATACCCCGCCCATCGTGTCCGATCGAGTGTATATGGTAATTTATAGGGACGCCCAATTGTAAATCTTTATATTAACATTAATAAACTTTCATTTAGTTAAACAAATATAAAGCCCATTAATAGCCCATAGTCTAGTTTCCACAAGTGTCGTTCTTTTGTCCAAACCCCAATTATGGTACAAAGCCCAATTACCCAATTTTAGTAATTAGCCCAACATCATGATTACTTCGTTTTAAATAAGCATAATAATAACTTAGCTACGAGACATTAATATAAAAAGGTTGAACATAACTTACAATGATTAAAAATAGCGTAGCGTTACACGGACAGAATTTCGACTTACACCCTTACAACATTCGCTAACATACCCTTATTATTAGAATTAAAATTAAAATTAAAATTAAAATATAAATTATATATATATATTACTCGTATGAATGAGAAGAAAAAAGATGATGAAATTTGATCAGAATTCGGTTGGCTTTATAGCCAGAGTTGAAAATTGGGGCTCCGCGACTCGCGGCAAAATGCCCTTAAAACTCCGCGAGTCGCGGAGATATATTTACAGCTCACACCCTTGGAGTTTCTTGCTGCCGACGGTTTTAATAATATATATATAATATATATATAATTAATATAATTAATTATATATTATATTATATTTATATACATAGTTAACTTGTAAACTTTAGTCGGTTGCGTCGAGCGTTAAGAGTTGACTCTGGTCCCGGTTCCGGATTTTCGAACGTCCTCGCGTACAATTTAATATCTTGTACTTTGCGTTTTGAATCTTGTACTTTTGTAATTTCGAGACGTTTCTTATCAATAATTGGAACCTTTTTGATTGTCTTTTGTACTTTTGAGCTTTTTGGTCGTTTGCGTCTTTAATTCGTCGAATCTGTCTTTTGTCTTCACCTTTTATTATTTAAACGAATATCACTTGTAAATAGAACAATTGCAACTAAAAGCTTGTCTTTCTTGAGGAATAATGCTATGAAATATATGTTCGTTTTTAGCATTATCATGTATATTATGTAATCTTGAGATACCATAGACACGTATACAATGTTTCGACCTATCATGTTGACACATCTATATATATTTCGGAACAACCATAGACACTCTATATGTGAATGTCGGAGTTAGCTATACAGGGTTGAGGTTGATTCCAAAATATATATAGTTTGAGTTGTGATCAATACTGAGATACGTATACACTGGGTCGTGGATTGATTCAAGATAATATTTATCGATTTATTTCTGTACATCTAACTGTGGACAACTAGTTGTAGGTTACTAACGAGGACAGCTGACTTAATAAACCTAAAACACCAAAATATATTAAAAGTGATGTAAATATATTTTGAACATACTTTGATATATATGTATATATTGTTATAGGTTCGTGAATCAACCAGTGGCCAAGTCTTACTTCCCAACGAAGTAAAAATCTGTGAAAGTGAGTTATAGTCCCACTTTTAAAATCTAATATTTTTGGGATGAGAATACATGCAGGTTTTATAAATGATTTACAAAATAGACACAAGTACGTGAAACTACATTCTATGGTTGAATTATCGAAATCGAATAAGCCCCTTTTTATTAAGTCTGGTAATCTAAGAATTAGGGAACAGACACCCTAATTGACGCGAATCCTAAAGATAGATCTATTGGGCCTAACAAACCCCATCCAAAGTACCGGATGCTTTAGTACTTCAAAATTTATATCATATCCGAAGGGTGTCCCGGAATGATGGGGATATTCTTATATATGCATCTTGTTAATGTCGGTTACCTGGTGTTCACCATATGAATGATTTTTATGTCTATGTATGGGATGTGTATTGAAATATGAAATCTTGTGGTCTATTATTATGATTTTGATATATATAGGTTAAACCTATAACTCACCAACATTTTTGTTGACGTTTTAAGCATGTTTATTCTCAGGTGATTATTAAGAGCTTCCGCTGTCACATACTTAAATAAGGACGAGATTTGGAGTCCATGCTTGTATGATATTGTGTAAAATCTGCATTCAAGAAACTTATTTTGTTGTAACATATTTGTATTGTAAACCATTATGTAATGGTCGTGTGTAAACAGGATATTTTAGATTATCATTATTTGATAATCTACGTAAAGCTTTTTAAACCTTTATTGATGAAATAAAGGTTATGGTTTGTTTTAAAATGAATGCAGTCTTTGAAAAACGTCTCATATAGAGGTCAAAACCTCGCAACGAAATCAATTAATATGGAACGTTTTTAATCAATAAGAACGGGACATTTCAGTTGGTATCCGAGCGTTGGTCTTAGAGAACCAGAATTTTGCATTAGTGTGTCTTATCGAGTTTGTTAGGATGCATTAGTGAGTCTGGACTTCGACCGTGTTTATTTGAAAAATGATTGCTTAACAAATTTTGTTGGAAACTATATATTTTTAACATGTGAATATTATGTGATATATTAATCTCTTAACACGTTTGATATTATGTGATAGATGTCTACCTCTAGAACAAGTCCCATTGACTCACCTAATAATAATGAAGAGTCAAATGTAAATTGGAATGATTCGTGGACTGATTCACAAGTTCCCGAAGAGGAACCGGAAGAAGAGTCGGAACCAGAAGAAGAATCGGAACCGGAAGAAGAATCAGAACCGGATGAAGAAATAGAACCGGTGGGGGAAATAATAAAATGGTTAAGTAAACAAAAATCCTCAACCAACCGACTAAGGATAATTATGGTCAATGGTGTTTCCGCCAAGGAAGCAAAATATTGGGAGGATTACCAATTCTCCGATGAATCGGATTCCGACGAGAATTCCGATGATGTTATAGAAATTACCCCAACTGAATTTAAAAAGGCAAAAGAAAATAATAAGGGAAAGGGCATAAAAATAGAGAAATCTAATTCCAACCCCGATGAACTTTATATGTATCATCAACCCCCGAAGTCCTTAAGTTGTAACAATGACCCGGGAACCTCTAAACCACCAGGTTTTTCTAAACCAATGTGGAAAACGACGGCTCGTATTAGGGGAACATCATATATCCCTAGAAACTTGGCAAAACGAACTAAAACCGAAGAAGAAGAAACAAGCGAGTCGGAATAAGATAGATGTATTCGTGTGGTGTAATATATGTAATATAGTGTGCTTATGCTTTATGATATATGTAAAAAAATTGCTTGTATTAATAAGTATTTTTTTTATGAATCTAACTCTTGTCTATTTTACAGTATAAAAACACAAAATGGATAGACAACCCAATATTTTAAGAGACCTACCCGGAGACATGATTGATGAAATCTTGTCTAGAGTCAGTCAGAATTCTTCGGCACAACTATTTAAGGCGAGATCAGTTTGTAAGACATTCGAAGAACGTTCCAAGACTGCCTTGGTTTATAAAAGGCTTTCGTTCGAAAGATGGGGGATATCACATTGGGAAATCCATAAGTTACGATGTGTTTACTTTGACGCATATATTGCGGGGAACCCAAATGCTATTTTACGCAATGGGTTAAGAAATTATTTTGACTCAATATATCCGAATATTGGACTTCGTGATTTACAAAAAGAGGCTAACATGCAACATAAAGAAGCATGTTATGCTTACGGATTAGTAATGTTCGCTTCTCACCAAAGTGAGAACAAGAACATCGGGCTACAACTATTAAACAAAATGTTCCCACAAGTGACGGAGTCGGTAATTGGGATAAGAAATGAGGTTTTTAGATTGTTACGGGACTGTTGGACATTACGTAACCCTCGTCCCTTTGACGACGTTACAACACGCTGTCTTATGAACGGCCATAATGGTTATGTTCCACAAGACCAAGGATGGGAAGTAATCCTAGTAAAACCAGAATGCATGACTTGTTTCTGGACGTATGAATTACGTGTCTTTATTGCCTTTGCTGAACGACTTGTGTACTAGCTAGAATTATCTTCACAACCATCTTGTATCAAATTTATTGTGTGCTATATTTCATGCTATATGTAAAATAAGCGGTATTGTAAGTTTGTAAAATATTGTGTAAAAGTTTGAACGCGAAATATTATTATAATCAGTTTTTCATATAGAATTGTAGTAGTTGAATTGTATATTAGCTACTAAGTATGAACTTAACGGGTAGGTACTACCCGAATTTAAACTTATAAAACGCTAATATGAAGAAAAAGCTTTTATAAATGAGTTCATATTATGCTACAAAATACTATTAACTACTCTTAATATTCTGTATGATTAACTTGTTCCATTTGACTATTTTGAAGGAAATGGCACCGACTACTCGACACACCGTGAATATGAATGAAGAGGAATTCCGTACTTTTCTAGCTTCAAACATAGCCGCAGTACAGGCTGCGCTACATACCAACAATAACCTTGGATCTAGCAGTACAGGAAATCGTGTAGGATGCACCTACAAAGAATTCACTGCCTGCAAACCTTTGGAATTTGATGGAACCGAAGGACCGATCGGATTGAAACGGTGGACCGAGAAGGTCGAATCGGTGTTTTCCATAAGTAAGTGTACTGAAGAGGACAAAGTGAAGTACGCTACGTATACCTTCACAGGTTCTGCATTAACATGGTGGAATACCTATCTAGAGCAAGTGGGACAAGACGATGCGTACGCACTACCGTGGTCAGCATTCAAGCACTTGATGAACGAGAAGTACCGTCCCAGAACCGAGGTCAATAAGCTCAAGACAGAACTTAGAGGGTTACGAACCCAAGGATTTGATATTACTACGTACGAAAGACGATTCACAGAATTGTGCCTATTATGTCCGGGAGCATTCGAAGATGAGGAAGAGAAGATCGACGCGTTTGTGAAAGGATTACCGGAAAGAATCCAAGAAGATATAAGTTCACACGAGCCCGCCTCCATACAACAGGCATGTAGAATGGCTCACAAACTAGTGAACCAGATTGAAGAAAGAATTAAAGAACAGAATGCTGAAGAGGCCAATGTGAAGCAAGTCAAAAGAAAGTGGGAGGAAAACGGTGATAAGAATCACCAATACAACAACAACAGCAATTACAACAATAATCGCAACAATTATCCCAACAATCGCAACATCAATCGCAACTACAACAAACTTCCCAACAACAACAACAACAACAGCAACTACAACAATCATCCCAACAACAATAATAACCGCAACAACAACAACAATCAGAAGCAGCTATGCCAAAGGTGTGAAAACTATCACTCGGGGTTCTGCACCAAATTTTGCAACAAGTGTAAAAGAAATGGTCATAGCGCGACGAAGTGTGAGGTCTACGGACCAGGGGTTAATAGAACGAAAGGAACAAATGGTGTCGGAACGAGTAATGGCGGAGCAAGTAGTGTCGGAGCAAGTTATGCCAATGTAGTTTGTTATAAATGTGGAAAACCGGGCCACATTATTAGAAATTGCCCGAACCAGGAGAACACGAATGGACAAGGCCGCGGAAGAGTTTTCAATATTAATGCGGCAGAGGCACAGGAAGACCCGGAGCTTGTTACGGGTACGTTTCTTATTGACAATAAATCTGCTTACGTTTTATTTGATTCGGGTGCGGATAGAAGCTATATGAGTAGAGATTTTTGTGCTAAATTAAGTTGACCATTGACGCCTTTGGATAGTAAATTTTTACTCGAATTAGCAAATGGTAAATTAATTTCAGCATATAATATATGTCGGAATCGAGAAATTAAACTGGTTAGCGAAACATTTAAGATTGATTTGATACCAGTAGAGTTAGGGAGTTTTGATGTGATAATTGGTATGGACTGGTTGAAAGAAGTGAAAGCAGAGATCGTTTGTTACAAAAATGCAATTCGCATTATACGAGAAAAAGAAAAACCCTTAATGGTGTACGGAGAAAAGGGCAACACGAAGCTACATCTTATTAGTAATTTGAAGGCACAAAAACTAATAAGTAAAGGTTGCTATGCTGTTCTAGCACACGTCGAGAAAGTACAAACTGAAGAAAAGAGCATCAATGATGTTCCCATTGCAAAAGAATTTCCCGATGTATTTCCGAAAGAATTACCGGGATTACCCCCACATCGATCCGTTGAATTTCAAATAGATCTTGTACCAGGAGCTACACCAATAGCTCGTGCTCCTTACAGACTCGCACCCAGCTAGATGAAAGAACTGCAAAGCCAATTACAAGAACTTTTAGAGCGTGGTTTCATTCGACCAAGCACATCACCGTGGGGAGCTCCTGTTTTGTTTGTCAAGAAGAAAGATGGTACATTCAGGTTGTGTATCGACTACCGAGAGTTGAACAAACTTACCATCAAGAACCGCTACCCACTACCGAGAATCGACGACTTATTTGATCAACTACAAGGCTCGTCTATTTATTCAAAGATTGACTTACGTTCCGGGTATCATCAAATGCGGGTGAAAGAAGATGATATTCCAAAGACTGCTTTCAGAACACGTTACGGTCATTACGAGTTTATGGTCATGCCATTTGGTTTAACTAATGCACCAGCTGTGTTCATGGACCTTATGAACCGAGTGTGTGGACCATACCTTGACAAGTTTGTCATTGTTTTCATTGATGACATACTTATTTACTCAAAGAATGACCAAGAACACGGTGAACATTTGAGAAAGTTGTTAGAAGTATTGAGGAAGGAAGAATTGTACGCTAAGTTTTCAAAGTGTGCATTTTGGTTGGAAGAAGTTCAATTCCTCGGTCACATAGTGAACAAAGAAGGTATTAAGGTGGATCCTGCAAAGATAGAAACTGTTGAAAAGTGGGAAACCCCGAAAACTCCGAAACACATACGCCAGTTTTTAGGACTAGCTGGTTACTACAGAAGGTTCATCCAAGACTTTTCCAGAATAGCAAAACCCTTGACTGCATTAACGCATAAAGGGAAGAAATTTGAATGGAATGATGAACAAGAGAAAGCGTTTTAGTTATTGAAGAAAAAGCTAACTACGGCACCTATATTGTCATTGCCTGAAGGGAATGATGATTTTGTGATTTATTGTGACGCATCAAAGCAAGGTCTCGGTTGTGTATTAATGCAACGAACGAAGGTGATTGCTTATGCGTCTAGACAATTGAAGATTCACGAACAAAATTATACGACGCATGATTTGGAATTAGGTGCGGTTGTTTTTGCATTAAAGACTTGGAGGCACTACTTATATTGTAGTGACCCGAACTTTTCCATGTTTATATATATTAATTGAGATTGATATTTACATGATTAAATGTTTCCAACATGTTAAGCAATCAAACTTGTTAAGACTTGATTAATTGAAATATGTTTCATATAGACAATTGACCACCCAAGTTGACCGGTGATTCACGAACGTTAAAACTTGTAAAAACTATATGATGACATATATATGGATATATATATATAGTTAACATGATACTATGATAAGTAAACATATCATTAATTATATTAACAATGAACTACATATGTAAAAACAAGACTACTAACTTAATGATTTTTAAACGAGACATATATGTAACGATTATCGTTGTAAAGACATTTAATGTATATATATCATATTAAGAGATATTAATACATGATAATATCATGATAATATAATAATTTAAAATCTCATTTGATATTATAAACATTGGGTTAACAACATTTAACAAGATCGTTAACCTAAAGGTTTCAAAACAACACTTACATGTAACGACTAACGATGACTTAACGACTCAGTTAAAATGTATATACATGTAGTGTTTTAATATGTATTTATACACTTTTGAAAGACTTTAATACACTTATCAAAATACTTCTACTTAACAAAATGCTTACAATTACATCCTCGTTCAGTTTCATCAACAATTCTACTCGTATGCACCCGTATTCGTACTCGTACAATACACAGCTTTTAGATGTATGTACTATTGGTATATACACTCCAATGATCAGCTCTTAGCAGCCCATGTGAGTCACCTAACACATGTGGGAACCATCATTTGGCAACTAGCATGAAATATCTCATAAAATTACAAAAATATGAGTAATCATTCATGACTTATTTACATGAAAACAAAATAACATATCCTTTATATCTAATCCATACACCAACGACCAAAAACACCTACAAACACTTTCATTCTTCAATTTTCTTCATCTAATTGATCTCTCTCAAGTTCTATCTTCAAGTTCTAAGTGTTCTTCATAAATTCCAAAAGTTCTAGTTTCATAAAATCAAGAATACTTTCAAGTTTGCTAGCTCACTTCCAATCTTGTAAGGTGATCATCCAACCTCAAGAAATCTTTGTTTCTTACAGTAGGTTATCATTCTAATACAAGGTAATAATCATATTCAAACTTTGGTTCAATTTCTATAACTATAACAATCTTATTTTAAGTGATGATCTTACTTGAACTTGTTTTCGTGTCATGATTCTGCTTCAAGAACTTCGAGCCATCCAAGGATCCATTGAAGCTAGATCCATTTTTCTCTTTTCTAGTAGGTTTATCCAAGGAACTTAAGGTAGTAATGATGTTCATAACATCATTCGATTCATACATATAAAGCTATCTTATTCGAAGGTTTAAACTTGTAATCACTAGAAAATAGTTTAGTTAATTCTAAACTTGTTCGCAAACAAAAGTTAATCCTTCTAACTTAACTTTTAAAATAAACTAAACACATGTTCTATATCTATATTATATGCTAACTTAATGATTTAAAACCTGGAAACACGAAAAACACCGTAAAACCGGATTTACGCCGTCGTAGTAACACCGCGGGCTGTTTTGGGTTAGTTAATTAAAAACTATGATAAACTTTGATTTAAAAGTTGTTATTCTGAGAAAATGATTTTTATTATGAACATGAAACTATATCCAAAAATTATGGTTAAACTTAAAGTGGAAGTATGTTTTCTAAAATGGTCATCTAGACGTCGTTCTTTCGACTGAAATGACTACCTATACAAAAACGACTTGTAACTTATTTTTCTGACTATAAACCTATACTTTTTCTGTTTAGATTCATAAAATATAGTTCAATATGAAACAATAGCAATTTGATTCACTCAAAACGGATTTAAAATGAAGAAGTTATGGGTAAAACAAGATTGGATAATTTTTCTCATTTTAGCTACGTGAAAATTGGTAACAAATCGATTCCAACCATAACTTAATCAACTTGTATTGTATATTATGTAATCTTGAGATACCATAGACACGTATAAAATGTTTCGACCTATCATGTCGACACATCTATATATATTTCGGAACAACCATAGACACTCTATATGTGAATGTTGGAGTTAGCTATACAGGGTTGAGGTTGATTCCAAAATATATATAGTTTGAGTTGTGATCAATACTGAGATACGTATACACTGGGTCGTGGATTGATTCAAGATAATATTTATCAATTTATTTCTGTACATCTAACTGTGAACAACTAGTTATAGGTTACTAACGAGGACAGCTGACTTAATAAACTTAAAACATCAAAATATATTAAAAGTGTTGTAAATATATTTTGAACATACTTTGATATATATGTATATATTGTTATAGGTTCGTGAATCAACCAGTGGCCAAGTCTTACTTCCCGACGAAGTAAAAATCTGTGAAAGTGAGTTATAGTCCCACTTTTAAAATCTAATATTTTTGGGATGAGAATACATGCAGGTTTTATAAATGATTTACAAAATAGACACAAGTACATGAAACTACATTCTATGGTTGAATTATCGAAATCGAATATGCCCCTTTTTATTAAGTCTGGTAATCTAAGAATTAGGGAACAGACACCCTAATTGACGCGAACTCTAAAGATAGATCTATTGGGCTTAACAAACCCCATCCAAAGTACAGGATGCTTTAGTACTTCAAAATTTATATCATATCCGAAGGGTGTCCCGGAATGATGGGGATATTCTTATATATGCATCTTGTTAATGTCGGTTACCAGGTGTTCACCATATGAATGATTTTTATCTCTATGTATGGGATGTGTATTGAAATATGAAATCTTGTGATCTATTATTATGATTTGATATATATAGGTTAAACCTATAACTCACCAACATTTTTGTTGACGTTTTAAGCATGTTTATTCTCAGGTAATTATTAAGAGCTTCCGCTGTCGCATACTTAAATAAGGACGAGATTTGGAGTCCATGCTTGTATGATATTGTGTAAAAACTGCATTCAAGAAACTTATTTTGTTGTAACATATTTGTATTGTAAACCATTATGTAATGGTCGTGTGTAAACAGGATATTTTAGATTATCATTATTTGATAATCTACGTAAAGCTTTTTAAACCTTTATTGATAAAATAAAGGTTATGGTTTGTTTTAAAATGAATGCAGTCTTTGAAAAACGTCTCATATAGAGGTCAAAACCTCGCAACGAAATCAATTAATATGGAACGTTTTTAATCAATAAGAACGGGACATTTCAGTTGGTATCAGAGCGTTGGTCTTAGAGAACCAGAATTTTGCATTAGTGTGTCTTATCGAGTTTGTTAGGATGCATTAGTGAGTCTGGACTTCGACCGTGTTTACTTGAAAAATGATTGCTTAACAAATTTTGTTGGAAACTATATATTTTTAACATGTGAATATTATGTGATATATTAATCTCTTAATGCGTTTGATATTATGTGATAGATGTCTACCTCTAGAACAAGTCCCATTGACTCACCTAATAATAATGAAGAGTCAAATGTAAATTGGAATGATTCGTGGACTGATTCACAAGTTCCCGAAGAGGAACCGGAAGAAGAGTCGGAACCGGAAGAAGAATCAGAACCGGAAGAAGAATCGGAACCGGATGAAGAAATAGAACCGGTGGGGGAAATAATAAAACGGTTAAGTAAAAGAAAATACTCAACCAACCGACCAAGATTAATTATGGTCAATGGTGTTTCCGCCAAGGAAGCAAAATATTGGGAGGATTACCAATTCTCCGATGAATCGGATTCCGACGAGAATTCCGATGATGTTATAGAAATTACCCCAACTGAATTTAAAAAGGCAAAAGAAAATAATAAGGGAAAAGGCATAAAAATAGAGAAATCTAATTCCAACCCCGATGAACTTTATATGTATCGTCAACCCCCGAAGTCCTTAAGTTGTAACAATGACCCGGGAACCTCTAAACCACCAGGTTTTTCTAAACCAATGTGGATTACGACGGCTCGTATTAGGGGAACATCATATATCCCTAGAAACTTGGCAAAACGAACCAAAACCGAAGAAGAAGAAGAAACAAGCAAGTCGGAATAAGATAGTTGTATTCGTGTGGTGTAATATATGTAATATAGTGTGCTTATGCTTTATGATATATGTAAAAATTGCTTGTATTAATAAGTATTTTTTTTTATGAATATAACTCTTGTCTATTTTACAGTATAAAAACACAAAATGGATAGACAACCCAATATTTTAAGAGACCTACCCGGAGACATGATTGATGAAATCTTGTCTAGAGTCGGTCAGAATTCTTCGGCACAACTATTTAAGGCGAGATCAGTTTGTAAGACATTCGAAGAACGTTCCAAGAATGCCTTGGTTTATAAAAGGCTTTCGTTCGAAAGATGGGGGATATCACATTGGGAAATCCATAAGTTACGATGTGTTTACTTTGACGCATATATTGCGGGGAACCCAAATGCTATTTTACGCAATGGGTTAAGAAATTATTTTGACTCAATATATCCGAATATTGGACTTCGTGATTTAGAAAAAGCGGCTAACATGCAACATAAAGAAGCATGTTATGCTTACGGATTAGTAATGTTCGCTTCTCACCAAAGTGAGAACAAGAACATCGGGCTACAACTATTAAACAAAACGTTCCCACAAGTGACGGGGTCGGTAATTGGGGTAAGAAATGAGGTTTTTAGATTGTTACGGGACTGTTGGACATTACGTAACCATCGCCCCTTTGACGACGTTACAACACGCTGTCTTATCAACGGCCATAACGGTTATGTTCCACAAGACCAAGGATGGGAAGTAATCCTAGTAAAACCAGAATGCATGACTTGTTTCTGGACGTATGAATTACGTGTCTTTATTGCCTTTGCTGAACGACTTGTGTACTAGCTAGAATTATCTTCACAACCATCTTGTATCAAATTTATTGTGTACTATATTTCATGCTATATGTAAAATAAACGGTATTGTAAGTTTGTAAAATATTGTGTAAAAGTTTGAACGCGAAATATTATTATAATCAGTTTTTCATATAGAATTGTAGTAGTTGAATTGTATATTAGCTACTAAGTATGAACTTAACGGGTAGGTACTACCCGAATTTAAACTTATAAAACGCTAATATGAAGAAAAAGCTTTTATAAATGAGTTCATATTATGCTACGAAATACTATTAACTACTCTTAATATTCTGTATGATTAACTTGTTCCATTTGACTATTTTGAAGGAAATGGCACCGACTACTCGACACACCGTGAATATGAATGAAGAGGAATTCCGTACTTTTCTAGCTTCAAACATAGCCGCAGTACAGGCTGCGCTACATACCAACAATAACCTTGGATCTAGCAGTACAGGAAATCGTGTAGGATGCACCTACAAAGAATTCACTGCCTGCAAACCTTTGGAATTTGATGGAACCGAAGGACCGATCGGATTGAAACAGTGGACCGAGAAGGTCGAATCGGTGTTTGCCATAAGTAAGTGTACTGAAGAGGACAAAGTGAAGTATGCTACGCATACCTTCACAGGTTCTGCGTTAACATGGTGGAATACCTATCTAGAGCAAGTGGGACAAGACGATGCGTACGCACTACCGTGGTCAGCATTCAAGCACTTGATGAACGAGAAGTACCGTCCCAGAACCGAGGTCAATAAGCTCAAGACAGAACTTAGAGGGTTACGAACCCAAGGATTTGATATTACCACGTACGAAAGACGATTCACAGAATTGTGCCTATTGTGTCCGAGAGCATTCGAAGATAAGGAAGAGAAGATCGATGCATTTGTGAAAGGATTACCTGAAAGAATCCAAGAAGATATAAGTTCACACAAAGCCCGCCTCCATACAACAGGCATGTAGAATGGCTCACAAACTAGTGAACCAGATTGAAGAAAGAATTAAAGAACAGACTGCTGAAGAGGCCAATGTGAAGCAAGTCAAAAGAAAGTGGGAGAAAAACGGTGATAAGAATCACCAATACAACAACAACAGCAATTACAACAATAATCGCAGCAATTATCCCAACAATCGCAACATCAATCGCAACTACAACAAACGGCCCAACAACAACAACAACAACAACAACAACAACAACAGCAACTACAACAATCATCCCAACAACAATAATAACCGCAATAACAACAACAATCAGAAGCAGCTATGCCAAAGGTGTGAAAAGTATCACTCGGGGTTCTGCACCAAATTTTGCAACAAGTGTAAAATAAATGGTGATAGCGCGGCGAAGTGTGAGGTCTACGGACCAGGGGTTAATAGAACGAAAGGAACAAATGGTATCGGAACGAGTAATGGCGGAGCAAGTAGTGTCGCAGCAAGTTATGCCAATGTAGTTTGTTATAAATGTGGAAAACCGGGCCACATTATTAGAAATTGCCCGAACCAGGAGAACACGAATGGACAATGCCGCGGAAGAGTTTTCAATATTAATGCGGCAGAGGCACAAGAAGACCCGGAGCTTGTTACGGGTACGTTTCTTATTGACAATAAATCTGCTTACGTTTTATTTGATTCGGGTGCGGATAGAAGCTATATGAGTATAGATTTTTGTGCTAAATTAAGTTGTCCATTGACGCCTTTGGATAGTAAATTTTTACTCGAATTAGCAAATGGTAAATTAATTTCAGCAGATAATATATGTCGGAATCGAGAAATTAAACTGGTTAGCGAAACATTTAAGATTGATTTGATACCAGTAGAGTTAGGGAGTTTTGATGTGATAATCGGTATAGACTGGTTGAAAGAAGTGAAAGCAGAGATCGTTTGTTACAAAAATGCAATTCGCATTATACGAGAAAAAGGAAAACCCTTAATGGTGTACGCAGAAAAGGGCAACACGAAGCTACATCTTATTAGTAATTTAAAGGCACAAAAACTAATAAGAAAAGGTTGCTATGCTGTTCTAGCACACGTCGAGAAAGTACAAACTGAAGAAAAGAGCATCAATGATGTTCCCATTGCAAAAGAATTTCCCGATGTATTTCCGAAAGAATTACCGGGATTACCCCCAATTCGATCCGTTGAATTTCAAATAGATCTTGTACCAGGAGCTGCACCAATAGCTCGTGCTCCTTACAGACTCGCACCCAGCGAGATGAAAGAACTGCAAAGCCAATTACAAGAACTTTTAGAGCGTGGTTTCATTCGACCAAGCACATCACCGTGGGGAGCTCCTGTTTTGTTTGTCAAGAAGAAAGATGGTACATTCAGGTTGTGTATCGACTACCGAGAGTTGAACAAACTTACCATCAAGAACCGCTACCCACTACCGAGAATCGACGACTTCTTTGATCAACTACAAGGCTCGTCTATTTATTCAAAGATTGACTTACGTTCCGGGTATCATCAAATGCGGGTGAAAGAAGATGATATTCCAAAGACTGCTTTCAGAACACGTTACGGTCATTACGAGTTTATGGTCATGCCATTTGGTTTAACTAATGCACCAGCTGTGTTCATGGACCTTATGAACCGAGTGTGTGGACCATACCTTGACAAGTTTGTCATTGTTTTCATTGATGACATACTTATTTACTCAAAGAATGACCAAGAACACGGTGAACATTTGAGAAAGGTGTTAGAAGTATTGAGGAAGGAAGAATTGTACGCTAAGTTTTCAAAGTGTGCATTTTGGTTGGAAGAAGTTCAATTCCTCGGTCACATAGTGAACAAAGAAGGTATTAAGGTGGATCCGGCAAAGATAGAAACTGTTGAAAATTGGGAAACCCCGAAAACTCCGAAACACATACGCCAGTTTTTAGGACTAGCTGGTTACTACAGAAGGTTCATCCAAGACTTTTCCAGAATAGCAAAACCCTTGACTGCATTAACGCATAAAGGGAAGAAATTTGAATGGAATGATGAACAAGAGAAAGCGTTTCAATTATTGAAGAAAAAGCTAACTACGGCACCTATATTGTCATTGCCTGAAGGGAATGATGATTTTGTGATTTATTGTGACGCATCAAAGCAAGGTCTCGGTTGTGTATTAATGTAACGAATGAAGGTGATTGCTTATGCGTCTAGACAATTGAAGATTCACGAACAAAATTATACGACGCATGATTTGGAATTAGGCGCGGTTGTTTTTGCATCAAAGACTTGGAGGCACTACTTATATGGGGTCAAAAGTATTATATATACCGACCACATAAGTCTTCAACACATATTTAATCAGAAACAACTGAATATGAGGCAGCGTAGGTGGATTGAATTATTGAATGATTACGACTTTGAGATTCGTTACCACCCGGGGAAGGCAAATGTGGTAGCCGATGCCTTGAGCAGAAAGGACAGAGAACCCATTCGAGTAAAATCTATGAATATAATGATTCATAATAACCTTACTACTCAAATAAAGGAGGCGCAACAAGGAGTTTTAAAAGAGGGAAATTTAAAGGATGAAATACCCAAAGGATCGGAGAAGCATCTTAATATTCAGGAAGACGGAACCCGGTATAGGGCTGAAAGGATTTGGGTACCAAAATTTGGAGATATGAGAGAAATGGTACTTAGAGAAGCTCATAAAACTAGATACTCAATACATCCTGGAACAGGGAAGATGTACAAGGATCTTAAGAAACATTTTTGGTGGCCACGTATGAAAGCCGATATTGCTAAATATGTAGGAGAAACTTTGACGTGTACTAAGGTCAAAGCTGAACATCAGAAACCATCAGGTCTACTTCAACAACCCGAAATCCCGGAATGGAAATGGGAAAACATTACCATGGATTTCATCACTAAATTGCCAAGGACTGCAAGTGGTTTTGATACTATTTGGGTAATAGTTGATCGTCTCACCAAATCAGCACACTTCCTGCCAATAAGAGAAGATGACAAGATGGAGAAGTTAGCACGACTGTATTTGAAGGAAGTCGTCTCCAGACATGGAATACCAATCTCTATTATCTCTGATAGGGATGGTAGATTTATTTCAAGATTCTGGCAGACATTACAGCAAGCATTAGGAACTCGTCTAGACATGAGTACTGCCTATCATCCACAAACTGATTGGCAGAGCGAAAGGATGATACAAATGCTTGAAGACATGCTACGAGCATGTGTTATTGATTTCGGAAACAGTTGGGATCGACATCTACCGTTAGTAGAATTTTCCTACAACAACAGCTACCATTCAAGCATTGAGATGGCGCCGTTTGAAGCACTTTATGGTAGAAAGTGCAGGTCTCCGATTTGTTGAAGTGAAGTGGGGGATAGACAGATTACGGGTCCGGAGATTATACAAGAAACTACCGAGAAGATCATCCAAATTCAACAACGGTTGAAAACCGCCCAAAGTCGACAAAAGAGCTACGCTGACATTAAAAGAAAAGATATAGAATTTGAAATTGGAGAGATGGTCATGCTTAAAGTTGCACCTTGGAAAGGCGTTGTTCGATTTGGTAAACGAGGGAAATTAAATCCAAGGTATATTGGACCATTCAAGATTATTGATCGTGTCGGACCAGTAGCTTACCGACTTGAGTTACCTCAACAACTCGCGGCTGCACATAACACTTTCCACGTCTCGAATTTGAAGAAATGTTTTGCTAAAGAAGATCTCACTATTCCGTTAGATGAAATCCAAATCAACGAAAAACTTCAATTCATCGAAGAACCCGTCGAAATAATGGATCGTGAGGTTAAAAGACTTAAGCAAAACAAGATACCAATTTTTAAGGTTCGATGGAATGCTCGTAGAGGACCCGAGTTTACCTGGGAGCATGAAGATCAGATGAAGAAGAAATACCCGCATCTATTTCCAGAAGATTCGTCAACACCTTCAACAGCTTAAAATTTCGGGACGAAATTTATTTAACGGGTAGGTACTGTAGTGACCCGAACTTTTCCATGTTTATATATATTAATTGAGATTGATATTTACATGATTAAATGTTTCCAACATGTTAAGCAATCAAACTTTTTAAGACTTGATTAATTGAAATATGTTTCATATAGACAATTGACCACCCAAGTTGACCGGTGATTCACGAACGTTAAAACTTGTAAAAACTATATGATGACATATATATGGATATATATATATAGTTAACATGATACTATGATAAGTAAATATATCATTAATTATATTAACAATGAACTACATATGTAAAAACAAGACTACTAACTTAATGATTTTTAAACGAGACATATATGTAACGATTATCGTTGTAAAGACATTTAATGTATATATATCATATTAAGAGATATTAATACATGATAATATCATGATAATATAATAATTTAAAATCTCATTTGATATTATAAACATTGGGTTAACAACATTTAACAAGATCGTTAACCTAAAGGTTTCAAAACAACACTTACATGTAACGACTAACGATGACTTAACGACTCAGTTAAAATGTATATACATGTAGTGTTTTAATATGTATTTATACACTTTTGAAAGACTTTAATACACTTATCAAAATACTTCTACTTAACAAAATGCTTACAATTACATCCTCGTTCAGTTTCATCAACAATTCTACTCGTATGCACCCGTATTCGTACTCGTACAATACACAGCTTTTAGATGTATGTACTATTGGTATATACACTCCAATGATCAGCTCTTAGCAGCCCATGTGAGTCACCTAACACATGTGGGAACCATCATTTGGCAACTAGCATGAAATATCTCATAAAATTACAAAAATATGAGTAATCATTCATGACTTATTTACATGAAAACAAAATAACATATCCTTTATATCTAATCCATACACCAACGACCAAAAACACCTACAAACACTTTCATTCTTCAATTTTCTTCATCTAATTTATCTCTCTCAAGTTCTATCTTCAAGTTCTAAGTGTTCTTCATAAATTCCAAAAGTTCTAGTTTCATAAAATCAAGAATACTTTCAAGTTTCCTAGCTCACTTCCAATCTTGTAAGGTGATCATCCAACCTCAAGAAATCTTTGTTTCTTACAGTAGGTTATCATTCTAATACAAGGTAATAATCATATTCAAACTTTGGTTCAATTTCTATAACTATAACAATCTTATTTTAAGTGATGATCTTACTTGAACTTGTTTTCGTGTCATGATTCTGCTTCAAGAACTTCGAGCCATCCAAGGATCCATTGAAGCTAGATCCATTTTTCACTTTTCCAGTAGGTTTATCCAAGGAACTTAAGGTAGTAATGATGTTCATAACATCATTCGATTCATACATATAAAGCTATCTTATTCGAAGGTTTAAACTTGTAATCACTAGAAAATAGTTTAGTTAATTCTAAACTTGTTCGCAAACAAAAGTTAATCCTTCTAACTTAACTTTTAAAATAAACTAAACACATGTTCTATATCTATATTATATGCTAACTTAATGATTTAAAACCTGGAAACACGAAAAACACCGTAAAACCGGATTTACGCGGTCGTAGTAACACCGCGGGCTGTTTTGGGTTAGTTAATTAAAAACTATGATAAACTTTGATTTAAAAGTTGTTATTCTGAGAAAATAATTTTTATTATGAACATGAAACTATATCCAAAAATTATGGTTAAACTTAAAGTGGAAGTATGTTTTCTAAAATGGTCATCTAGACGTCGTTCTTTCGACTGAAATGACTACCTTTACAAAAATGACTTGTAACTTATTTTTCCGACTATAAACCTATACTTTTTCTGTTTAGATTCATAAAATATAGTTCAATATGAAACAATAGCAATTTGATTCACTCAAAACGGATTTAAAATGAAGAAGTTATGGGTAAAACAAGATTGGATAATTTTTCTCATTTTAGCTACGTGAAAATTGGTAACAAATCGATTCCAACCATAACTTAATCAACTTGTATTGTATATTATGTAATCTTGAGATACCATAGACACGTATACAATTTTTCGACCTATCATGTCGACACATCTATATATATTTCGGAACAACCATAGACACTCTATATGTGAATGTTGGAGTTAGCTATACAGGGTTGAGGTTGATTCCAAAATATATATAGTTTGAGTTGTGATCAATACTGAGATACGTATACACTGGGTCGTGGATTGATTCAAGATAATATTTATCAATTTATTTCTGTACATCTAACTGTGAACAACTAGTTGTAGGTTACTAACGAGGACAGCTGACTTAATAAACTTAAAACATCAAAATATATTAAAAGTGTTGTAAATATATTTTGAACATACTTTGATATATATATGTATATATTGTTATAGGTTCGTGAATCAACCAGTGGCCAAGTCTTACTTCCCGACGAAGTAAAAATCTGTGAAAGTGAGTTATAGTCCCACTTTTAAAATCTAATATTTTTGGGATGAGAATACATGCAGGTTTTATAAATGATTTACAAAATAGACACAAGTACGTGAAACTACATTCTATGGTTGAATTATCGAAATCGAATATGCCCCTTTTTAGTAAGTCTGGTAATCTAAGAATTAGGGAACAGACACCCTAATTGACGCGAACTCTAAAGATAGATCTATTGGGCTTAACAAACCCCATCCAAAGTACCGGATGCTTTAGTACTTCGAAATTTATATCATATCCGAAGGGTGTCCCGGAATGATGGGGATATTCTTATATATGCATCTTGTTAATGTCGGTTACCAGGTGTTCACCATATGAATGATTTTTATCTCTATGTATGGGATGTGTATTGAAATATGAAATCTTGTGGTCTATTATTATGATTTGATATATATAGGTTAAACCTATAACTCACCAACATTTTTGTTGACGTTTTAAGCATGTTTATTCTCAGGTGATTATTAAGAGCTTCCGCTGTCGCATACTTAAATAAGGACGAGATTTGGAGTCCATGCTTGTATGATATTGTGTAAAAACTGCATTCAAGAAACTTATTTTGTTGTAACATATTTGTATTGTAAACCATTATGTAATGGTCGTGTGTAAACAGGATATTTTAGATTATCATTATTTGATAATCTACGTAAAGCTTTTTAAACCTTTATTGATGAAATAAAGGTTATGGTTTGTTTTAAAATGAATGCAGTCTTTGAAAAACGTCTCATATAGAGGTCAAAACCTCGCAACGAAATCAATTAATATGGAACGTTTTTAATCAATAAGAACGGGACATTTCATATATGGGGTCAAAAGTATTATATATACCGACCACAAAAGTCTTCAACACATATTTAATCAGAAACAACTGAATATGAGGCAGCGTAGGTGGATTGAATTGTTGAATGATTACGACTTTGAGATTCGTTATCACCCGGGGAAGGCAAATGTGGTAGCCGATGCCTTGAGCAGGAAGGACAGAGAACCCATTCGAGTAAAATCTATGAATATAATGATTCATAATAACCTTACTACTCAAATAAAGGAGGCGCAACAAGGAGTTTTAAAAGAGGGAAATTTAAAGGATGAAATACCCAAAGGATCGGAGAAGCATCTTAATATTCGGGAAGACGGAACCCGGTATAGGGCTGAAAGGATTTGGGTACCAAAATTTGGAGATATGAGAGAAATGGTACTTAGAGAAGCTCATAAAACCAGATACTCAATACATCATGGAACGGGGAAGATGTACAAGGATCTCAAGAAACATTTTTGGTGGCCGGGTATGAAAGCCGATGTTGCTAAATATGTAGGAGAATGTTTGACGTGTACGAAGGTCAAAGCTGAGCATCAGAAACCATCAGGTCTACTTCAACAACCCGAAATCCCGGAATGGAAATGGGAAAACATTACCATGGATTTCATCACTAAATTGCCAAGGACTGCAAGTGGTTTTGATACTATTTGGGTAATAGTTGATCGTCTCACCAAATCAGCACACTTCCTGCCAATAAGAGAAGATGACAAGATGGAGAAGTTAGCACGACTGTATTTGAAGGAAGTCGTCTCCAGACATGGAATACCAATCTCTATTATCTCTGATAGGGATGGTAGATTTATTTCAAGATTCTGGCAGACATTACAGCAAGCATTAGGAACTCGTCTAGACATGAGTACTGCCTATCATCCACAAACTAATGGACAGAGTGAAAGGACGATACAAACGCTTGAAGACATGCTACGAGCATGTGTTATTGATTTCGGAAACAGTTGGGATCGACATCTACCGTTAGCAGAATTTTCCTACAACAACAGCTACCATTCAAGCATTGAGATGGCTCCGTTTGAAGCACTTTATGGTAGAAAGTGCAGGTCTCCAATTTGTTGGAGTGAAGTGGGGGATAGATAGATTACGGGTCCAGAGATTATACAAGAAACTACCGAGAAGATCATCCAAATTCAACAACGGTTGAAAACCGCCCAAAGTCGACAAAAGAGCTACGCTGACATTAATAGAAATGATATAGAATTTGAAATTGGAGAGATGGTCATGCTTAAAGTTGCACCTTGGAAAGGCGTTGTTCGATTTGGTAAACGAGGGAAATTAAATCCAAGGTATATTGGACCATTCAAGATTATTGATCGTGTCGGACCAGTAGCTTACCGACTTGAGTTACCTCAACAACTCGCGGCTGTACATAACACTTTCCACGTCTCGAATTTGAAGAAATGTTTTGCTAAAGAAGATCTTACTATTCCGTTAGATGAAATCCAAATCAACGAAAAACTTCAATTCATCGAAGAACCCGTCGAAATAATGGATCGTGAGGTTAAAAGACTTAAGCAAAACAAGATACCAATTGTTAAGGTTCGATGGAATGCTCGTAGAGGACCCGAGTTCACCTGGGAGCGTGATGATCAGATGAAGAAGAAATACCCGCATCTATTTCCAGAAGATTCGTCAACACCTTCAACAGCTTAAAATTTCGGGACGAAATTTATTTAACGGGTAGGTACTGTAGTGACCCGAACTTTTCCATGTTTATATATATTAATTGAGATTGATATTTACATGATTAAATGTTTCCAACATGTTAAGCAATCAAACTTGTTAAGACTTGATTAATTAAAATATGTTTCATATAGACAATTGACCACCCAAGTTGACCGGTGATTCACGAACGTTAAAACTTGTAAAAACTATATGATTACATATATATGGATATATATATATATATATATATATATATATATATATATATATATATATATATATATATATATATATATATATATATATATATATATATATATATATATAGTTAACATGATACTATGATAAGTAAACATATCATTAAGTATATTAACAATGAACTACATATGTAAAAACAAGACTACTAACTTAATGATTTTTAAACGAGACATATATGTAACGATTATCGTTGTAAAGACATTTAATGTATATATATCATATTAAGAGATATTCATACATGATAATATCATGATAATATAATAATTTAAAATCTCATTTGATATTATAAACATTGGGTTAACAACATTTAACAAGATCGTTAACCTAAAGGTTTCAAAACAACACTTACATGTAACGACTAACGATGACTTAACGACTCAGTTAAAATGTATATACATGTAGTGTTTTAATATGTATTTATACACTTTTGAAAGACTTCAATACACTTATTAAAATACTTCTAATTAACAAAAATGCTTACAATTACATCCTCGTTCAGTTTCATCAACAATTCTACTCGTATGCACCCGTATTCGTACTCGTACAATACACAGCTTTTAGATGTATGTACTATTGGTATATACACTCCAATGATCAGCTTTTAGCAGCCCATGTGAGTCACCTAACACATGTGGGAACCATCATTTGGCAACTAGCATGAAATATCTCATAAAATTACAAAAATATGAGTAATCATTCATGACTTATTTACATGAAAACAAAATTACATATCCTTTATATCTAATCCATACACCAACGACCAAAAACACCTACAAACACTTTCATTCTTCAATTTTCTTCATCTAATTGATCTCTCTCAAGTTCTATCTTCAAGTTCTAAGTGTTCTTCATATATTTTACAAGTTCTAATTACATAAAATCAAGAATACTTTCAAGTTTGCTAGCTCACTTCCAATCTTGTAAGGTGATCATCCAACCTCAAGAAATCTTTGTTTCTTACAGTAGGTTATCATTCTAATACAAGGTAATAATCATATTCAAACTTTGGTTCAATTTCTATAACTATAACAATCTTATTTCAAGTGATGACCTTACTTGAACTTGTTTTCGTGTCATGATTCTGCTTCAAGAACTTCGAGCCATCCAAGGATCTATTGAAGCTAGATCCATTTTTCTCTTTTCCAGTAGGTTTATCCAAGAAACTTAAGGTAGTAATGATGTTCATAACATCATTCGATTCATACATATAAAGCTATCTTATTCGAAGGTTTAAACTTGTAATCACTAGAACATAGTTTAGTTAATTCTAAACTTGTTCGCAAACAAAAGTTAATCCTTCTAACTTGACTTTTAAAATCAACTAAACACATGTTCTATATCTATATGATATGCTAACTTAATGATTTAAAACCTGGAAACACAAAAAACACCGTAAAACCGAATTTACGCCGTCGTAGTAACACCGCGGGCTGTTTTGGGTTAGTTAATTAAAAACTATGATAAACTTTGATTTAAAAGTTGTTATTCTGAGAAAATGATTTTTATTATGAACATGAAACTATATCCAAAAATTATGGTTAAACTCAAAGTGGAAGTATGTTTTATAAAATGGTCATCTAGACGTCGTTCTTTCAACTGAAATGACTACCTTTACAAAAACGACTTGTAACTTATTTTTCCGAATATAAACCTATACTTTTTCTATTTAGATTCATAAAATAGAGTTCAATATGAAACCATAGCAATTTGATTCACTCAGAACGGATTTAAAATGAAGAAGTTATGGGTAAAACAAGATTGGATAATTTTTCTCATTTTAGCTACGTGAAAATTGGTAACAAATCTATTCCAACCATAACTTAATCAACTTGTATTGTATATTATGTAATCTTGAGATACCATAGAAACGTATACAATGTTTCGACCTATCATGTCGACACATCTATATATATTTCGGAACAACCATAGACACTCTATATGTGAATGTTGGAGTTAGCTATACAGGGTTGAGGTTGATTCCAAAATATATATAGTTTGAGTTGTGATCAATACTGAGATACGTATACACTGGGTCGTGGATTGATTCAAGATAATATTTATCGATTTATTTCTGTACATCTAACTGTGGACAACTAGTTGTAGGTTACTAACGAGGACAGCTGACTTAATAAACTTAAAACATAAAAATATATTAAAAGTGTTGTAAATATATTTTGAACATACTTTGATATATATGTATATATTGTTATAGGTTCGTGAATCAACCAGTGGCTAAGTCTTACTTCCCGACGAAGTAAAAATCTGTGAAAGTGAGTTATAGTCCCACTTTTAAAATCTAATATTTTTGGGATGAGAATACATGCAGGTTTTATAAATGATTTACAAAATAGACACAAGTACGTGAAACTACATTCTATGGTTGAATTATCGAAATCGAATATGCCCCTTTTTATTAAGTCTGGTAATCTAAGAATTAGGGAACAAACACCCTAATTGACGCGAATCCTAAAGATAGATCTATTGGGCCTAACAAACCCCATCCAAAGTACCGGATGCTTTAGTACTTCGAAATTTATATCATATCCGAAGGGTGTCCCGGAATGATGGGGATATTCTTATATATGCATCTTGTTAATGTCGGTTACCAGGTGTTCACCATATGAATGATTTTTATCTCTATGTATGGGATGTGTATTGAAATATGAAATCTTGTGGTCTATTATTATGATTTGATATATATAGGTTAAACCTATAACTCACCAACATTTTTATTGACGTTTTAAGCATGTTTATTCTCAGGTGATTATTAAGAGCTTCCGCTGTCGCATACTTAAATAAGGACGAGATTTGGAGTCCATGCTTGTATGATATTGTGTAAAAACTACATTCAAGAAACTTATTTTGTTGTAACATATTTGTATTGTAAACCATTATGTAATGGTCGTGTGTAAACAGGATATTTTAGATTATCATTATTTGATAATCTACGTAAAGATTTTTAAACCTTTATTGATGAAATAAAGGTTATGGTTTGTTTTAAAATGAATGCAGTCTTTGAAAAACGTCTCATATAGAGGTCAAAACCTCGCAACGAAATCAATTAATAAGGAACGTTTTTAATCAATAAGAACGGGACATTTCACTTTTAGAGCGTAGTTTCATTTGACCAAGCACATCACCGTGGGGAGCTCCTGTTTTGTTTGTCAAGAAGAAAGATGGTACATTCAGGTTGTGTATCGACTACCGAGAGTTGAACAAACTTACCATCAAGATACGCTACCCACTACCGAGAATCGACGACTTATTTGATCAACTACAAGGCTCGTCTGTTTATTCAAAGATTGACTTACGTTCTGGGTATCATCAAATGCGGGTGAAAGTAGATGATATTCCAAAGACTGCTTTTAGAACACGTTACGGTCATTACGAGTTTATGGTCATGCCGTTTGGTTTAACTAATGCACCAGCTGTGTTCATGGACCTTATGAACCGAGTGTGTGGACCATACCTTGACAAGTTTGTCATTGTTTTCATTGATGACATACTTATTTACTCAAAGAATGACCAAGAACACGGTGAACATTTGAGAAAGGTGTTAGGAGTATTGAGGAAGGAAGAATTGTACGCTAAGTTTTCAAAGTGTGCATTTTGGTTGGAAGAAGTTCAATTCCTCTGTCACATAGTGAACAAAGAAGGTATTAAGGTGGATCCGGCAAAGATAGAAACTGTTGAAAAGTGGCTAACCCCGAAAACTCCGAAACACATACGCCAGTTTTTAGGACTAGCTGGTTACTACAGAAGGTTCATCCAAGACTTTTCCAGAATAGCAAAACCCTTGACTGCATTAACGCATAAAGGGAAGAAATTTGAATGGAATGATGAACAAGAGAAAGCGTTTCAGTTATTGAAGAAAAAGCTAACTACGGCACCTATATTGTCATTGCCTGAAGAGAATGATGATTTTGTGATTTATTGTGACGCATCAAAGCAAGGTCTCGGTTGTGTCTTAATGCAATGAACGAAGGTGATTGCTTATCTAGACAATTGAAGATTCATGAACAAAATTATACGACGCATGATTTGGAATTAGGCGCGGTTGTTTTTGCATTAAAGACTTGGAGGCACTACTTATATGGGGTCAAAAGTATTATATATACCGACCACAAAAGTCTTCAACACATATTTAATCAGAAACAACTGAATATGAGGCAGCGTAGGTGGATTGAATTATTGAATGATTACGACTTTGAGATTTGTTACCACCCGGGGAAGGCAAATGTGGTAGCCGATGCCTTGAGCAGGAAGGATAGAGAACCCATTCGAGTAAAATCTATGAATATAATGATTCATAATAACCTTACTACTCAAATAACGGAGGCGCAACAAGGAGTTTTAAAAAAGGGAAATTTAAAGGATGAAATACCCAAAGGATCGGAGAAGCATCTTAATATTCGGGAAGACGGAACCCGGTATAGGGCTGAAAGGATTTGGGTACCAAAATTTAGAGATATGAGAGAAATGGAACTTAAAGAAGCTCATAAAACCAGATACTCAATACATCCTGGAACGGAGAAGATGTACAAGGATCTCAAGAAACATTTTTGGTGGTCGGGTATGAAAGCCGATGTTGCTAAATACGTAGGAGAATGTTTGACGTGTTCTAAGGTCAAAGCTGAGCATCAGAAACCATCAGGTCTACTTCAACAACCCGAAATCCCGGAATGGAAATGGGAAAACATTACCATGGATTTCATCACTAAATTGCCAAGGACTGCAAGTGGTTTTGATACTATTTGGATAATAGTTGATCGTCTCACCAAATCAGCACACTTCCTGCCAATAAGAGAAGATGACAAGATGGAGAAGTTAGCACGACTGTATTTGAAGGAAGTCGTCTCCAGACATGGAATACCAATCTCTATTATCTCTGATAGGGATGGCAGATTTATTTCAAGATTCTGGCAGACATTACAGCAAGCATTAGGAACTCGTCTAGACATGAGTACTGCCTATCATCCATAAACTGATGGGCAGAGCGAAAGGACGATACAAACGCTTGAAGACATGCTACGAGCATGTGTTATTGATTTCGAAAACAGTTGGGATCGACATCTACCGTTAGCAGAATTTTCCTACAACAACAGCTACCATTCAAGCATTGAGATGGCGCCGTTTGAAGCACTTTATGGTAGAAAGTGTAGGTCTCCGATTTGTTGGAGTGAAGTGGGGGATAGACAGATTACGGGTCCGGAGATTATACAAGAAACTACCGAGAAGATCATCCAAATTCAACAACGGTTGAAAACCGCCCAAAGTCGACAAAAGAGCTACGCTGACATTAAAAGAAAAGATATAGAATTTGAAATTGGAGAGATGGTCATGCTTAAAGTTGCACCTTGGAAAGGCGTTGTTCGATTTGGTAAACGAGGGAAATTAAATCCAAGGTATATTGGACCATTCAAGATTATTGATCGTGTCGGACCAGTAGCTTACCGACTTGAGTTACCTCAACAACTCGCGGCGGTACATAACACTTTCCACGTCTCGAATTTGAAGAAATATTTTGCTAAAGAAGATCTCACTATTCCGTTAGATGAAATCCAAATCAACAAAAAACTTCAATTCATCGAAGAACCCGTCGAAATAATGGATCGTGAGGTTAAAAGACTTAAGCAAAACAAGATACCAATTGTTAAGGTTCGATAGAATGCTCGTAGAGGACCCGAGTTCACCTGGGAGCATGAAGATCAGATGAAGAAGAAATACCCGCATCTATTTCCAGAAGATTCGTCAACACCTTCAACAGCTTAAAATTTCGGGACGAAATTTATTTAACGGGTAGGTACTGTAGTGACCCGAACTTTTCCATGTTTATATATATTAATTGAGATTGATATTTACATGATTAAATGTTTCCAACATGTTAAGCAATCAAACTTGTTAAGACTTGATTAATTGAAATATGTTTCATATAGACAATTGATCACCCAAGTTGACCGGTGATTCACGAACGTTAAAACTTGTAAAAACTATATGATGACATATATATGGATATATATATAGTTAACATGATACTATGATAAGTAAACATATCATTAAGTATATTAACAATGAACTACATATGTAAAACCAAGACTACTAACTTAATGATTTTTAAACGAGACATATATGTAACGATTATCGTTGTAAAGACATTTAATGTATATATATCATATTAAGAGATATTCATACATGATAATATCATGATAATATAATAATTTAAAATCTCATTTGATATTATAAACATTGGGTTAACAACATTTAACAAGATCGTTAACCTAAAGGTTTCAAAACAACACTTACATGTAACGACTAACGATGACTTAACGACTCAGTTAAAATGTATATACATGTAGTGTTTTAATATGTATTTATACACTTTTGAAAGACTTCAATACACTTATCAAAATACTTCTACTTAACAAAAATGCTTACAATTACATCCTCGTTCAGTTTCATCAACAATTCTACTCGTATGCACCCGTATTCGTACTCGTACAATACACAGCTTTTAGATGTATGTATTATTGGTATATACACTCCAATGATCAGCTCTTAGCAGCCTATGTGAGTCACCTAACACATGTGGGAACCATCATTTGGCAACTAGCATGAAATATCTCATAAAATTACAAAAATATGAGTAATCATTCATGACTTATTTACATGAAAACAAAATTACATATCCTTTATATCTAATCCATACACCAACGACCAAAAACACCTAAAAATACTTTCATTCTTCAATTTTCTTCATCTAATTGATCTCTCTCAAGTTCTATCTTCAAGTTCTAAGTGTTCTTCATATATTCTACAAGTTCTAGTTACATAAAATCAAGAATACTTTCAAGTTTTCTAGCTCACTTCCAATCTTGTAAGGTGATCATCCAACCTCAAGAAATCTTTGTTTCTTACAGTAGGTTATCATTATAATACAAGGTAATAATCATATTCAAACTTTGGTTCAATTTCTATAACTATAACAATCTTATTTCAAGTGATGATCTTACTTGAACTTGTTTTCGTCTCATGATTCTGCTTCAAGAACTTCGAGCCATCCAAAGATCCGTTGAAGCTAGATCCATTTTTCTATTTTCCAGTAGGTTTATCCAAGGAACTTAAGGTAGTAATGATGTTCATAACATCATTCAATTCATACATATAAAGCTATCTTATTCGAAGGTTTAAACTTGTAATCACTAGAACATAGTTTAGTTAATTCTAAACTTGTTCACAAACAAAAGTTAATCCTTCTAACTTGACTTTTAAAATCAACTAAACACATGTTCTATATCTATATGATATGCTAACTTAATGATTTAAAACCTGGAAACACGAAAAACACCGTAAAACCGGATTTACGCCGCCGTAGTAACACCGCGGGCTGTTTTGGATTAGTTAATTAAAAACTATGATAAACTTTGATTTAAAACTTGTTATTCTGAGAAAATGATTTTTATTATGAACATGAAACTATATCCAAAAATTATGGTTAAACTCAAAGTGGAAGTATGTTTTCTAAAATGGTCATCTAGACGTCGTTCTTTCGATTGAAATGACTACCTTTACAAAAACGACTGGTAACTTATTTTTCTGACTATAAACCTATACTTTTTCTGTTTAGATTCATAAAATAGAGTTCAATATGAAACCATAGCAATTTTATTCACTCAAAACGGATTTAAAATGAAGAAGTTATGGGTAAAACAAGATTGGATAATTTTTCTCATTTTAGCTACGTGAAAATTGGTAACAAATCTATTCCTACCATAACTTAATCAACTTGTATTGTATATTATGTAATCTTGAGATACCATAGACACGTATACAATGTTTCGACCTATCATGTCGACACATCTATATATATTTCGGAACAACCATAGACACTCTATATGTGAATGTTGGAGTTAGCTATACAGGGTTGAGGTTGATTCCAAAATATATATAGTTTGAGTTGTGATCAATACTGAAATACGTATACACTGGGTCGTGGATTGATTCAAGATAATATTTATCGATTTATTTCTGTACATCTAACTGTGGACAACTAGTTGTAGGTTACTAACGAGGACAGCTGACTTAATAAACTTAAAACATCAAAATATATTAAAAGTGTTGTAAATATATTTTGAACATACTTTGATATATATGTATATATTGTTATAGGTTCGTGAATCAACCAGTGGCCAAGTCTTACTTCCCGACGAAGTAAAAATCTGTGAAAGTGAGTTATAGTCCCACTTTTAAAATCTAATATTTTTGGGATGAGAATACATGCAGGTTTTATAAATGATTTACAAAATAGACATAAGTACGTGAAACTACATTCTATGGTTGAATTATCGAAATCAAATATGCCCCTTTTTATTAAGTCTGGTAATCTAAGAATTAGGGAACAGACACCCTAATTGACGCGAATCCTAAAGATAGATCTATTGGGCCTAACAAACCCCATCCAAAGTACCGGATGCTTTAGTACTTCGAAATTTATATCATATCCGAAGGGTGTCCCGGAATGATGGGGATATTCTTATATATGCATCTTGTTAATATCGGTTACCAGGTGTTCACCATATGAATGATTTTTATCTCTATGTATGGGATGTGTATTGAAATATGAAATCTTGTGGTCTATTATTATGATTTGATATATATAGGTTAAACCTATAACTCACCAACATTTTTGTTGACGTTTTAAGCATGTTTATTCTCAGGTGATTATTAAGATCTTCCGCTGTCGCATACTTAAATAAGGACAAGATTTGGAGTCCATGCTTGTATGATATTGTGTAAAAACTGCATTCAAGAAACTTATTTTGTTGTAACATATTTGTATTGTAAACCATTATGTAATGGTCGTGTGTAAACAGGATATTTTAGATTATCATTATTTGATAATCTACGTAAAGCTTTTTAAAACCTTTATCTATGAAATAAAGGTTATGGTTTGTTTTAAAAATGAATGCAGTCTTTGAAAAAGGTCTCGTATAGAGGTCAAAACCTCGCAATGAAATCAATTAATATGGAACGTTTTTAATCAATAAGAACGGGACATTTCATTATGTGGCAAGCATGCTAAAAAAAACCTCGGTTGAAAATTAGACGCATTTTTGCACGATGACTAGATAACCATGCTATGATCAAGACTTTCGAAGGCTTTCTTCCATTCGATATAGTTTTTAAACCGAAAAAGTCGTTTTGCTATTTCTAAAGGTGAATTTTGAACTTTCAGATTTTAAGATAATTATTATCTTCGATTAGTATATATATATATATATATATATATATATATATATATATATATATATATATATATATATATATATATATATATATATATATATATATTAATTAGTGCTAATTGTGAATAAATAAGTATATTACACCTTAGCAATTAGGATTAAAATGTAATTAGGGAGTGCCACATGTGATTAAGCTCCATGATTTATACATATGTATTTATAGATATTATCATATAAATTTACATGTTCATGTACCTATGCACCGTATATTACCTGTGCACCATAACTTATTAAAATGGTATTAAAAAAAGGTTGTTGAGTATATAATAATGTGGATATTCATAAGACAAATTGTGCCAACAATCCTTGTGGTTTATTAAAATTGTGCCAAAATCCCTAAAGTATGTTTCTCGCGTCGGCAATCTATGTGGTTTACAGTTTTGTTGCTGACAGTCCTAGACAATAACGTCAATTAACATTTAACGTCCAGGAGCATCATGTGCTAGTCACATGAGGTTATTTTCGTCTTATTATTTGCAATCCATCTATTAAATACAGCTTGTTAACATACGCTTTCAACGAGCGTAAACCCTAATCAAATTTTAGGTTACAAAATTATACGCTTCCGCTTTTCAATTTTAGGTTACAAAAATCACCTAGCACATATCACGAATCTTTTTACCCTAATCGAAGATGATGAATAGTTTTTGCGGAAGATGAGATGTAATTCGATCATCCAGGACATCTAACATCGACGTTTTTATGCGTGTTCAAACAAGGTACGTACGAAAGTAATTATGTTCTGTTAAGATTTCGATTGTTTATTGAATATTAATGCTTACTACATATGCAATCGAAATCTTAACACAAAATAATCAATTTAGTACGTACCTTGTTTGAACGCGCATAAAAACGTCAACTTGGGTTTTTAGATGTCCAGAATGTTCAATTTACAACTCTTCCACAAAAACAATTCATAATCTTCGATTAGGGTCTACGATTCGTGATATTTGCAAGGTGATTTATGTAACCTAAATTTGAAAAGTGGAAGTGTGGGTTTTGTAACCTAAAATTCGATAAGGGTTTAAGTCTGTTGGAAGCATAAATAGAAAGTCTTTAAACAAACTGTATTTAATAGATGGATTGGAAATAAAAAGACAAAATTAACCTTACGTGATTAGCATGTGATGCTCATGGACGTTAAATCTTAACAGACGTTAGTGTCTAGGACTTTCAGCAACAAAACTGCAAACTGTAGGGACTGCCAAGGCTTAAAGATACTTAAGGGACTGATTGCACAACTTTAGCAAACCACAGGGACTGTTGGCATAGTTATTCATAAATTCGCTTATTTTATATGTATCTAACTAGTTGTGGAGCCCTCGCTTCGTGCCGAGAGCTCCGTTTTGAATGCGAGTTGAAAAAAAAAGTATTGATCTATTTTGTAAAAAAGAATTTTTTTCAACATCTAACATTGAAGGGTTGTTCCTTTTGTGAAAGTTGCTTCTTTTAGCGTTGGGTTTTTTTTTTAAAGTTAGTTAATCTATTTTGTAAAAAAGAATATTTTTCGACATCTTTTGGTAGCATTGAAGGGTTGTTCCTTTTATGAAAGTTGCTTCTTTTATCGTTGAGGAAGGAAAGAAAAAAAAAAGGGAAAAAAAGGTTAGTTGATTTTTTTGTAAAAAAAAAAATTTTTTCGACATCTTTTGGTAACATTGAAGGATTGGTTCTTTTACGAAAATTGCTTCTTTTATCGTTGGGGACCAAAAAAAAATTGCTTCTTTTAGCACAGTAGTGGCCCCTGTGCGTCCAACTGTTTGAGTGCAGCGTAGAAGTCGGTAAAGCGTGGTGGGTGTTATTATTCAGTATTTTTGGTTTTAGTAATGGGATAAATAATAATTTAGAATATAGAATATAGGTATAAAGTGAGGGGTTTGATCTGTATTTTAATGGAAGTTAGGGGTTAGTTTTGTGAAAAGCGAAAATATAAATAGTACTATTCATCTTATAAAAGACAAATTTTGTCTAATACTAGTTAACTAGTTGTGGAGCCCTCGCTTCGGGGGCTGCGTTTTGAATGCGAGTTAAAAAAGTGTTGATCTATTTTGTTAAAAAAAAAAAATCGACATCTAACATTGAAGGGTTGTTCCTTTGTGAAAGTTGCTTCGTTTAGCGTTCGGTTTTTTTTTTTTTATAAAGTTAGTTGATCTATTTTGTAAAAAAGAATATTTTTCTACATCTTTTGGTAGCATTGAAGGGTTGTTCCTTTTATGAAAATTGTTTTTTTATCGTTTGAGACAAAAAAAAAAGTAGCACAGTAGTAGCGTGGTGAGTGTTATTATTTAATATTTTTAGTGTTAGTGTTAGGGATGGCAATGGCCACCCGATCCGGTGGATATCCACCCGATCCACCCGCTTCATGGTGGATATGGATGGACCTAAATGGATATGGATACGGATATGGATAAACCTAAATGGATATGGATATGGACATGGATGGAAATTTTCATCCATGGATATATCCATTACTATCCGAAATACACATACAAATACATAAATATATATATATATGCTTACATATTTACTATTACAAGTTCATTTATCGTTAGATTTATATTTTACTTTCAACCTTATAATGAAATAACTATAATATATTACAATAAAACACGCATATCTAATAAAAGAAACTTACAAATTTCATATTTAATTTTTCATAATCCATGTTTTATGTAAAATTTAACAAATTTTGTTATATATTCGACAAAGATTACACATTCTTATGGATAGAATATAATTATATCATGTTATATTTATTTCTGCTATAGTACGTTTGTATTTTAATCGCATATTAGAAAATATCATAACATTTTTTTAATATCCGTTGGATATCCATTAACCCGCTTAATCCATTGGATATGGATATGGATGGATGACCTAAAACTAAACGGATATGGATATGGATATGGATGGACAAAAACTAAATGGATATGGATATGGATACGGCATCACCCGCTCCATATCCGATCCATTGCCATCCATATTAGTGATGGGATAAATAATATTTTAGAATATAGGTATAAAATGGGGGGTTCGATTTGTATTTTAATAAAAGTTAGGGGGTTGGGTGTGTGAAAAATGAAATATTAAATAGTACTATAAAATGGAGGGGTTCGATTTATATTTTAATGAAAGTTAGGGGGTTGGGTGTGTGAAAAATGAAATATTAAATAGTACTATTCATAACTAGTAAGACAAATTTTGTCTATTAGTTATATTAGTAATAGTAATATGTAAATAGGTATAAAGTGGGGGGTTTGATTTGTATTTTAATGAAAATTAGGGGGTTAGTTTTGTGAAAAAAGAAAATATAAATAGTATTATTCATCTCATAAAAGACAAATTTTGTCTAATAGTTAATATGTAAATATTTATTTTGACAGTTTTTATTAGTGATTTAAACTAATCGAAATATATGCATCTATCATGCCGGGCAAATTTTACTTTAAACTATATAATCAAGTCACAATCAGCAACAAGTTTCAATCAAAAATATTTGTAAGGTTGCTAAAGAGGCAGGTATGGACGAATTCAAAATCAAAGATCTATGCACTAAGCTAACAGATCAAATCGGGATTTTAACTAATCATCAATGAGGCTGCTTTCCATTAACATCAGAGGGTGCAAACAAAGAAGAAAAAGAGTGTGGATTAAAGAAATGTGTTTTGCCTTTAACCAGGCCAGGCCCACATGGGGTGCAACATGAACATGTGCACAGGGCCCATTTATTTTCAGGGCCCAATATTTGTGTACAGGAAAATAGTAAGCTCAATTCTTCTTAAGAAATGCAAAAATTAATAAGCCTAGTGTTTAAGAAAATGCAAACACACACAGGGCCCTTTTATTTCCAGGGCCCAATATTTGTGTACAGGAAAATAGTAAGCCCAATTCTTCTTAAGAAATGAAAAAATTAATAAGCCTACTGTTTAAGAAAATGCAAACACAAATTAGGCCAAGGTAAACAAGCCCATCTTCAATTCATATTAACTGTAATTCGCGGCTCTTGTTTTTATATAATATATCATCATTTTAAGTCACTGATGTGGGACAGCATATTCTTTTGTTGTCTAGGTTGAGTATAGTTTTTTTTTTGCAGGTGATAGAAATCCATATAATTATTTCATGAAGTAATAAAATAATAAATTAAAATAGATATAATAGTCATTATATATATGTTAGTATTATTTTCCACTCTAATTATTCCAAAAGTGGGAGGATTATAATCTATAAAAAAGCTCATTATATATATATATATATATATATATATATATATATATATATATATATATATATATATATATATATATATATATATATATATATGAGGCGAGCTTCAATAATCATTGATTATTTATTAGGGTATGTAACTGTAATGTTATAATATCATATATATCAATCCACAAGATTGAATGAACGGTAAAATTAGGTCAACCCGACCCGGTTGATTCTTTATGTTTATTGATATGAAGTTAATTGTTTTCTTTTTTAAGTTTATATAATTCGTTAGGGCCCTCTTTTTCGCCTCGCTCAGGGCATTCAAATTTTCGAGACCGGCCCTGCCTTTAACATTCATTTTCTGGGCATCCAAGAATCCAAAATGCAACACTTGGAATTGTTTCGGTTAAAGTCAATGTGGGGTAATTTCACATTCGATTATGCTTATAGCCTTTCGAGAGGTAGATCCGGAGGTATTATTTCGGTATGGGATCCCAATTTCTTCACTAAAGAAGCCATATAGAGTGATGATAATTTCCTAATTGTTCAAGGTAAGTGGATAAATTCAGCCTCTACCTTCTACATGGTCAACGTCTACGGCCCTCAAATCTCTTTGGCAAAACGTCAATCATGGGCCAGAATTCAAACGTTTATGGACTCTCACGTTGGCGAGTATATCCTATTTGGGGATATGAACGAAGTCCATGTCGAGGAAGAGCGATTCGGGTCCAATTTTAACCGTGCCGATGCTCAGGTGTTCAACAACTTCATTAACAACGCCCGGTTAGAGGACATGACTCTAGGTTAACGTCGTTTTACCTGGCTCAACAAAACAGCCACCAAAATGAGCATGATTGACAGAATCTTAATTTCCCATAATGTTACCAATATTTTTCCGGATTTAAAGTTGGTAACCATTAACCGGGGGTGGTCCGATCATCTACCATTGTTCCTTCACGTCGTGAAAGATGATTATGGCCCATTGTCGTTTAAGTTCTTCAATTCATGGCTGTCTTTTCCAGATCTTGATAATGTCATTAGAAACGCATGGAATGATGGTGAGTGTGAAGGTGGTTGCTCATTCCACGATAGATGCAAATTCATGAAAGGAAAAATTAGAGGTTGGATAAATGATAAAAAAGAACTTGACTCAAACAACAAGAAATTATTTTCCAACAGGTTAAATGTTATCAACCTTGCCATAGATGCAGGCACTGTAACAGAGGCTGAATTAGTTGAGAGATGAGATCTTCTCACGAACATTGAACGTATCCAAAACATTGAAGATCAAGAAGTTACGCAAAGAGCTAAAGCTAAATGGGACATAAAAGGAGACGAAAATTCTAAATTTTTTCATGGTCTTATAAAACACCTTCGCACCAAGCAAACGATCAAGGGCATCTCTTTAAATGGAGACTGGTTATCTGACCCTCCGGTTGTTAAACACGAATTCTTAGAGTTTTTTAAGAAAAAGTTCTCCTTAGACAGTAACCTTACGGCTGCACCAATTTTTCGCAACGGATCTCGTTTAGACGAGACTGATTCTACAGCCCTTGAACTACCTATTTCAGAAAATGAAATACGTGTGGCGGTGTGGGATTGTGGCAGTGGCAAAGCACCGGGACCGGACGGATTTTCCTTTGCTTTCATCAAATCATATTGGGACCTCATTAAATCGGTGTTAGTTCCGACAATCATGAATGCTTTCAAAGAATTTTGAATGCCGAAGGGGTCACTTTCTGTAGTGACCCGAACTTTTCCATGTTTATATATATATTAAATGAAATTGTTATTTACATGATTAAGTGTTTCCAACATTTTAAGCAATCAAACTTGTTAAGACTTGATTAATTGAAATAGGTTTCATATAGACAATTGACCACCCAAGTTGACCGGTGATTCACGAACGTTAAAACTTGTAAAACTATACGATGACATATATATGGTTATATATATAGTTAACATGATTTTATTATAAGTATGTATCTCATTAGGTATTTTAACAATGAGTTATATACATAAAAATGAGACTATTAATTTAAGAAACTAGAAAACGATATATATAACGATTATCGTTATAACAACGTCTTACTAGGTACATATGAATCATATTAAGGTATTTATACACTTGGTTAATTATGTTAAATGATAAGTAAATATATTATTAAGTGTATTAACAATGAAATACATATGTAAAAATAAGACTACTAACTTAATGATTTCGAAACGAGACATATATGTAACGATTATCGTTGTAACTACATTTAACTGTATATATATCATACTAAGATATATTATATATCATAATATCATGATAATATAACAATTTAACATCTCATTTGTTATAATAAACAATGGGTTAACAACATTCAACAAGATCGTTAACCTAAAGGTTTCAAAACAACATTTACATGTAACGACTAACGATGACTTAACGACTCAGTTAAAATGTATATACATGTAGTGTTTTAATATGTATTCATACACTTTTGAAAGACTTCAATACACTTATCAAAATACTTCTACTTAACAAAAATGCTTACAATTACATCCTCGTTCAGTTTCATCAACAATTCTACTCGTATGCACCCGTATTCGTACTCGTACAATACACAGCTTTTAGATGTATATACTATTGGTATATACACACCAATGATCAGCTCTTAGCAGCCCATGTGAGTCACCTAACACATGTGGGAACTATAATTTGGCAACTAGCATGAAATATCTCATAAAATTACAAAAATATGAGTAATCTTTCATAACTTATTTACATGAAAACAAAATTACATATCCTTTATATCTAATCCATACACCAACGACCAAAAACACCTACAAACACTTTCATTCTTCAATTTTCTTCATCTAATTGATCTCTCTCAAGTTCTATCTTCAAGTTCTATCTTCAAGTTCTAAGTGTTCTTCATAAATTCCAAAAGTTCTAGTTTCATAAAATCAAGAATACTTCCAAGATTGCAAGTTTACTTCCAAGTTTTCTAAATCCATTCCAAGTAATCATCCAAGATCAAGAAACCTTTGTTACTTATTGTAGGTTATCTTTCTAATACAAGGTAATAATCATATTCAAACTTTAATTCAATTTCTATAACTATAACAATCTTATTTCGAGTGGAAACCTTACTTGAAATTGTTTTCGTGTCATGATTCTGCTTCAAGATCTTTCAAGCCATCCAAGGATCTTTTGAAGCTAGATCTATTTTTCTCATTTCCAGTAGGTTTATCCAAGGAACTTGAGGTAGTAATGATGTTCATAACATCATTCGATTCATACATATAAAGCTATCTTATTCGAAGGTTTAAACTTGTAATCACTAGAACATAGTTTAGTTAATTCTAAACTTGTTCGCAAATAAAAGTTAATCCTTCTAACTTGACTTTTAAAATCAACTAAACATATGTTCTATATCTATATGATATGCTAACTTAATAATTTAAAACCTGGAAACACGAAAAACACCGTAAAACCGGATTTACGCCGTCGTAGTAACACCGCGGGCTGTTTTGGGTTAGTTAATTAAAAACTATGATAAACTTTAATTTAAAAGTTGTTATTCTGGAAAAATTATTTTTATTATGAACATGAAACTATATCCAAAAATTATGGTTAAACTCAAATTGGAAGTATGTTTTCTAAAATGATCATCTAGACGTCGTTCTTTCAACTGAAATGACTACCTTTACAAAAACGACTTGTAACTTATTTTTCCGACTATAAACCTATACTTTTTCTGTTTAGATTCATAAAATATAGTTCAATATGAAACCATAGCAATTTGATTCACTCAAAACGGATTTAAAATGAAGAAGTTATGGGTAAAACAAGATTGGATAATTTTTCTCATTTTAGCTACGTGAAAATTGGTAACAAATCTATTCCAACCATAACTTAATCAACTTGTATTGTATATTATGTAATCTTGAGATACCATAGACACGTATACAATGTTTCGACCTATCATGTCGACACATCTATATATATTTCGGAACAACCATAGACACTCTATATGTGAATGTTGGAGTTAGCTATACAGGGTTGAGGTTGATTCCAAAATATATATAGTTTGAGTTGTGATCAATACTGAGATACGTATACACTGGGTCGTGGATTGATTCAAGATAATATTTATCGATTTATTTCTGTACATCTAACTGTAGACAACTAGTTATAGGTTACTAACGAGGACAGCTGACTTAATAAACTTAAAACATCAAAATATATTAAAAGTGTTGTAAATATATTTTGAACATACTTTGATATATATGTATATATTGTTAGAGGTTTGTGAATCAACCAGTGGCCAAGTCTTACTTCCCGATGAAGTAAAAATCTGTGAAAGTGAGTTATAGTCCCACTTTTAAAATCTAATATTTTTGGGATGAGAATACATGCAGGTTTTATAAATGATTTACAAAATAAACACAAGTACGTGAAACTACATTCTATGGTTGAATTATCGAAATCGAATATGCCCCCTTTTTATTAAGTCTGGTAATCTAAGAATTAGGGAACAGACACCCTAATTGACGCGAATCCTAAAGATAGATCTATTGGGCCTAACAAACCCCATCCAAAGTACCGGATGCTTTAGTACTTCGAAATTTATATCATATCCGAAGGGTGTCCCGGAATGATGGGGATATTCTTATATATGCATCTTGTTAATGTCGGTTACCAGGTGTTCACCATATGAATGATTTTTATCTCTATGTATGGGATGTGTATTGAAATATGAAATCTTGTGGTCTATTGTTACGATTTGATATATATAGGTTAAACCTATAACTCACCAACATTTTTGTTGACATCTAAGCATGTTTATTCTCAGGTGAATACTAAGAGCTTCCGCTGTTGCATACTAAAATAAGGACAAGATTTGGAGTCCATGTTTGTATGATATTGTGTGAAAACTGCATTCAATAAACTGATTTCGATGTAACATATTTGTATTGTAAACCATTATGTAATGGTCGTGTGTAAACAGGATATTTAAGATTATCATTATTTGATAATCTACGTAAAGCTTTTTAAACCTTTATTTATAAAATAAAGGTTATGGTTTGTTTTAAAAATGAATGCAGTCTTTGAAAAACGTCTCATATAGAGGTCAAAACCTCGCAACGAAATCAATTAATATGGAACGTTTTTAATCAATAAGAACGGGACATTTCAGTTGGTATCCGAGTGTTGGTCTTAGAGAACCAGAAATTTGCATTAGTGTGTCTTATCGAGTTTGTTAGGATGCATTAGTGAGTCTGGATTTTGACCGTGTTTTCTTTAAAAATGATTGCTTAACATTTTTGTTGGAAACTATATATTATTGACATGTGAATATTATGTGATACATTAATCTCTTAACGTGTTTGATATTATGTGATAGATGTCTACCTCTAGAACTAGTCCCATTGACTCACCTAATAATAATGAAGAGCCAAATGTAAATTGGAATGATTCGTGGACTGATTCACAAGTTCCAGAAGAGGAACCGGAAGAAGAGTCGGAACCGGAAGAAGAATCGGAACCGGAAGAAGAACTAGTGGGGGAAATAATAAAACGGTTAAGTAGAAGAAAATCCTTAACCAACCGACTAAAGTTAATTATGTTCAATGGTGTTTCCACTAAGGAAGCAAAGTATTGGGAGGATTACCAATTCTCCGATGAATCGGATCCCGATAAGGATTCCGATGATGTTATAGAAATTACCCCAACACAATTTAATAAGGCAAAAGAGAACAATAAGGGAAAGGGCATAAAAATAGAGAAATCTGATTCCAACCTTTATGAACTTTATATGTATCGTCAACACCCGTATTTCTTAAGTTGTGACAATAACCCAGGAACCTCTAAACCACCAGGTTTTTCTAAACCAATGTGGAAAACGACGGCTCGTATTAGGGGAACATCATATATCCCTAGAAACTTGGCAAAACGAACCAAAACCGAAGAGGAAGAAACGAGCGAGTCGGAATAAGATAGTTGTATTTGTGTGGTGTAATATATGTAATATAGTGTGCTTATGCTTTATGATATATGTAAAAATTGCTTGTATTAATAAGTATCTTTTATGAAACTAACTCTTGTCTATTTTACAGTATAAAAACACAAAATGGATAGACAACCCAATATTTTAAGAGACCTACCCGGAGACATGATTGATGAAATCTTGTCTAGAGTCGGTCAGAATTCTTCGGCACAACTATTTACGGCGAAATTAGTTTGTAAGACATTCGAAGAACGTTCCAAGAATGTCTTGGTTTATAAGAGACTTTCGTTTGAAAGATGGGGGATATCACATTGGGAAACCCATAAGTTACGATGTGTTTACTTTGACGCATATATTGCGGGGAACCCAAATGCTATTTTACGCAATGGGTTAAGAAATTATTTTGACTCAATGTATCCGAATATAGGACTTCATGATTTAGAAAAAGCGGCTAACATGCAACATAAAGAAGCATGTTATACTTACGGGTTAGTAATGTTCGCTTCTCACCAAAGTGAGAACAAGAACATCGGGCTACAACTATTAAACAAAACGTTCCCACAAGTGACGGAGTTGGTAATTGGGGTAAGAAATGAGGTTTTTAGATTATTACGAGACTATTGGTCATTACGTAACCTTCGCCCTTTTGACGACGTTACAACACGTTGTCATACTATCGGTCACAACGGTTACATTCCGCAAGACCAAGGATGGGAAGTGGTATTAGTAAAACCAGAATGCATGACTTGTTTCTGGATGTATGAATTACGTGTTTTTGTTGCCTTTGCTGAACGCCTTATTTATTAACTAGAATTATCTTCGCAACTACTTTGTATCAAAGTTTTATGTGCTAAATTTCATGCTATATGTAAAATAGCGGTATTGTAAGTTTGCAAGTTATTGTATAAAGGTTTGAATATGATATTTTTTTTTTTTTTGTTGTGATTAGTTTTTCATATAGAATTGTAGTAGTTGAAATGGTATGTTAGCTACTAAGTATGAACTTAACGGGTAGGTACTACCCGAATTAAAGAGTATAAAATGCTAATATGAAGAAAGAGCTTTTATAAATAAGTTCATATTACGCTACGAAATACTATTGACTACTCTTGATATTCTATATGATTAACTCGTTTCATTTGACTATTTTGAAGGAAATGGCACCGACTACTCGACACACCGTGAATATGAATGAAGAGGAATTCCGTACTTTTCTAGCTTCAAACATAGCCGCAGTACAGGCTGCGCTACATACCAACAATAACCTTGGATCTAGCAGTACAGGAAATCATGTATGATGCACCTACAAAGAATTCACTGCCTGCAAACCTTTGAAATTTGATGGAACCGAAGGACCGATCGGATTGAAATGGTGGACCGAGAAGGTCGAATCGGTGTTTGCCATAAGTAAGTGTACTGAAGAGGACAAAGTGAAGTACGCTACGCATACTGTGATGACCCGGGAATTTCCGACCAAATTTAAACTTAATCTTTATATGTTTCTGACACGATAAGCAAAGTATGTAATGTTGATTCTAGAAAATTTTGGAACAATGTTCATATATTCAATTGACCTTCGACTGCTCTCGACGATTCACGAACAATTAATTGTAAATAGATATGTGTGTATGTATATATAAATAATAATTCGAAATATAATTTGAAGTATTATATGCTGTTGTTATTAAAAATTAATAAAATAAAAATAGGATATTATAATAATTATTATTTAAAATATATTTATATATATAAATAAAGTATGTTGAAAATAAATATTTAATGATTGTAATACTCGTTTGATGTCCCGATTGATATTAAGCAAGTAAAATTCAAACTTATATGATTTTAAAATAAATGGTGATCTGAAAATGAGTTATATAAGTTATAGTCTTATTAAAAGTATATTTAGGAGCTAATTATTTAATTTTAACATTTTTTATATTTTACTCATAAATGAGAGGGACAGTTGATTTCCTTTTTATTTATTAAATTAATGACTAAATTTTATACTATAATGACCTAAATAAATAAAGACATTTAATTTAAAAGTTTGGGATTTTTCTGAGTACTTTTTATCCGCCACTGATTCACAACGGGACACGATACACAGTTCCTGAAATCAGTCGGTAGAAACAACCAAATTAAATGGTTGTTAACTATTCTTAATTGGTACTTTTTCTTGTCTCTTCATCCCACTTACTCAATTAACTTCATCCGAGAATTGAAACAGAAATGTGAATTATATTGTGTTTGCTTTCAAGATATTAATATATCTATATAATACTCCCACATGTATCAAAACCACACACCACAATATTTTTTTCTATCTTCAACTAATAAACAGAACCATACCTATTTTTATTTTATTTTTCACCATTAATGAACCTTTTCTGATTATCTTTGGATCACCATGAACTTCATATACACAACCGATAACCATAAATCAAACACCATCGAACACACCACCATCGGGTATCACCATAACCACCACCACATTTGATCATCACTAGAAAACCACCAAGATCACCACCTCACTATCTTCTTCCTTGCTCCAGCCACTCTACAACTGTGAGGCCGTCACCACCTTCGCTTTCCACCACCCTGCAACCATCACCTTGCCACCCTCTACAACCGTTGAATAACCACCATCACTATGAAACCTCCATCATCAATTCACCTCCACGACAATCATTTTTTTTCCCTTCTCTATTAACTATGCTGCAACCGTACGATTGACAACCCAAAAATATTTTTTTTCTCTCTCTCTACGTCTCCCTCTCTTCTCTTATCATCGTAAACTATCATCATTACTTCTGTTCATGATGATGAATGGTGATGGGAATAAGGATGACGTATGGTGACAGAAGGATGATTATGTGATTAAGTTAAGTGAAGATAATGATAGGATGAAAAAGACGATGAACATGAATGATTTGATTATGATTCATTGTTGATGATTCGGTGAGTATTCATTTCTATTTATATTTTTTTATGAAGACGAAGATGATCCTGTAATGATTTTGTTATTACAGTATATGATATACGATATGGATGTTGGTGATGAGGTTATATGATGACAATCGAATTATGATGATGTTAATGGTTACTGTTTGCTGTTGAAACAACAAAGAAGACAATGGACAGCGATTTCAATGATTACTCTTTTTTCTGTTTTTCCTTCCTAATCGAAACAATCCACCACCATTTGAACACCCATCAAACTAACCTGCTGCTACTTTGTTGTTTTCTGTTTCTAATCCTAAAACAGTAACATTATTATTGAAAACGCTGAATAGTGAGTAGATGATGCTCACGAAGAGGAGGATTACTGTTATAATACGATTATGATGATGAACGGGTATGATCGTGTGTTGTTAATGCTCTATATCGATAATGAGGGCTGCTTCGTGAGTTGTTTCTGTTAAATGTTCGGATAAAACCCAATTAACGAAACCCTACTTATTAAAAATTATTATCCACTAAACCGTTACCAAGATTTGCTGCTATTTGGGTTATGTTACTGGACTGCCGTGACTTTGGGTTCAGTTGGGCCGAATTATTTTTTTTGTGTTGTTGGGCCATGAATCACCTTATGTTTTCAGTTAGGCCGAAGGAAACATTAGTTAAATAGTTTTAGGCTTGGAATAATTTAGAAAAAATAGAAGCAGCAGGGCGGTTAGGAGTGTTTGTGTGGAATGAGAGGTCCTGGGTTCGAGCCTGGGCAGCGATGTTTAATTGTTTTTAAAGCCTGGATGCATTAAGGTAGCCCTTTTTATTTTTGTTTTATTTTTATTATTATTATTATTATTATTATTATGATTATGAATAAGTGAAAATAATTATTAGTTAAGGTTATGATTATATACATGTAGGTTATAAATATAAAGATCATTAAACTTATAATTAAGTGATGACTTAAAATGAAATATTATTATTTTTTTTTATATCATTATATTATTACTATTATTATTATTATTATTATTATTATTATTATTATTATTATTATTATTATTATTATTATTATTATTATTATTATTATTATTATTATTATTATTATTATAGAATGAAACACCTTTTATCTACTATTATCAATATTATTTTATCGAATAACTATTAGTTATATAAAATCATATTTACTACATATAACGTAACTATATTAATACTTTTTACAATAAACATTAATAAATGTAACTAATTAGGTTATTAATGAAAAACATAACTAAAATAACAATAAATACACTTATAATACATAATTTGTTCGATTACCATTATATGTGTTAATATATATATATATAAATATTATAGGTTCGTGAATCCGAGGCCAACACTACACTTGTTCAATGTCGTCATATGTATTTTTACTACAAAATACAGTATTGTGAGTTTCATTTGCTCCCTTTTTACTCATTACATTTTTGGGCTGAGAATACATGCAAATGCTTTATTAACTGTTTTACAATATTTATATGCGTGAGTTTCATTATTCCCTTTTTAAATACTTTTGCAATATATATTTTTGGGACTGAGAATACATGCGCTGCTTTTATAAATGCTTTACGAAATAGACACAAGTGATCGAAACTACATTATATGGTTGGATTATCAAATCGAATATCACCCTATATAGTCTGGTAATCTAAGAATTAGGGAACAGAAACCCTAATTGACGCGAACTCTAATGATAGATCTATCGGGCCCAACAAGCCCCATCCAAAGTACCGGATGCTTTAGTACTTCGAAATTTATATCATGTCCGATGGGGAATCCCGGAATGATGGAGATATTCTTATATGCATATTGTGAATGTCGGTTACCAGGTGTTCAATCCATATGAATGATATTTTTGTCTCTATGCATGGGACGTATGATTATGAGAAATGGAAGTATGAAATCTTGTGGTCTATTAAAATTATGAAATGATTCTTTATGATAAACTAATGAACTCACCAACCTTTTGGTTGACACTTTAAAGCATGTTTATTCTCAGGTACGAAAGAAATCTTTCGCTGTGCATTTGCTCATATTAGAGATATTACTTGGGGTCATTCATGACATATTTCAAAAGATGTTGCATTCGAGTCGTTGAGTTCATCAAGATTATTATTAAGTCAATTATATTTGGATATATTATGAAATGCTTTACATGCCTGTCAACTGTCGATGTAACGAAAGTTTGTCTTTTAAAAACGAATGCAATATTTGTAAAATTTATCATATAGAGGTCAATTACCTCGCGATGTAATCAACTGTTGTGAATCGTTTGTAATCGATATGGACTTCATCCGGATGGATTAGGACGGGTCTCTACAGTTGGTATCAGAGTGGTGGTCTTAGTGAACCGGGTCTGCATTAGTGTGTCTAACTGATAAGTCGTTAGGATGCATTAGTGAGTCTGGACTTCGACCGTGTCTGCATGTCAAAAGTTTTGCTTATCATTTTTGTCAGAAATCATTTGCTTATCATCCTTAGTAAATTACCTGCTCATCATTCTTAGTCTAGACACATCTTACTGCAATGATTGCATGAATAGTGTATAGACAAAATTCGCATCTTAGCGTATCTGCTAATTCATATCTTAGCATATATGTTATTGTTATCTTTGCCTGACAGCTTCCGTAGATTCCTTCGTAACTTATGGGATTTTAGTAATATATGCATATGTAAATTATGTATTGCAGGGTACTAATCTACATCCTATAATCTATTTCTTATCGAAAATCCTTCATCTGATCGTACGAGATGAATCCTGCAACCAGTTCGAGTCCCTCAGATTCCGATAGCTATTTCGATAGTTATTCCGACAGCTATTCCGACATAGATGTTCACCTAAGCTCCGAAAACAGCGTCATCGCCATGAATCAACCAATCAGCCATTATCAATTTATCTGATGGGATCGTAGACGACTTAATTAATGGAAATGCACAGAAAGCAATCCCTTCCACCAACCGAATTCATCTCTTGACAATGAACCTGAAGCGTTTACCGGCGAACCTGTTCGAGACACCATTTTCAGTCTCATTTCCAGGGTAACTCAACAAGATTATATTCTATCCACAATCCTGAACCTTATTCATCCGCTCGTTCTGACCGACAATCATCCTGGAGTAATAAGTCAACGAACTTCGCGCTCGAAAAATCTATTCGGAGAATATGGTGCAAAATGTACCAGCTTCAGCAACATCACCGGCACCAACAATACAATCAATAACAGCACCAGTACCATCAACAATCCATGCTTCAATATCATCATATGTACTTTGGGTATGATCTTTGTTCTATGTATCGCTCTACCTCATTTATCTTCGTTCGACATGGCGAATATGTAATCTCTAAAGTTTTAGAGATTATTTATTCTAGTTCCAACCGAAAAGCAAATGAGTTTAATATCATATTAACTCATTAAATCCATGAATAAATCTGAAGAAAATATATATGTATATATGTTTTCATAAAGATTGTAATTAAAAATTCTCTTGTATAAAATGTTAATGGTGAAAATATTTTAACGGGTAGGTAATACCCGAGGACTATTTAAATTTCACATTAATAAGTTACATTGTACGTTCTTCGAATCTGTTTCAACAAGTCATATACTATCCTACTTACATCCACCGATATACAAATCAGTTCACCACAGAATAACCATATTCATCCAATTACATATTTGAATTTTGATCTATCAGAATCCATCAAGTGGCATAACGAAGAAATAATAGACACAATAAAAATTGATTAGAAACAGATTAATTAACAATATGAAATTCTATTAAGAATCCACGCTAACAAAATCCTAGCTAACTGTTCCTAGCTAACTTATTACATTTTGTTTATCGCAATTTATTTTATCGCAATTTACATTCTCGCAATTTTATTTATCGTCATTTAATTTCTGTTATTTACTTTACGCACTTTATTTATCGTTATTTAATTTCTGTTATTTATTTTACGCACTTTAAATATCGGGACACGTATACAAGGTTTTGACATATCATATCGACGCATCTATATATATTATTTGGAATCACCATAGACACTCTATATGTAGTAATGATCGAGTTCTCTATACATGGTTAAGGTTCATTCTACAATAATATATATACTTTGAGTTGTGATCGAGTCTGAGACGTATACGGGTCACGACACGTATTAATTACTTCGAATATTATATATTAAACTGTATATAAATTATTGAACTGTTAACTGTGGACGAATAATATTGGACAATCAAAATGAATTAAAATACTGATTATAACATATGAAACTAAATAATTCTTCAAGTTGCCACTTGATTTCATCTTAAACCTCATTTGTATCTTGACAATTCCAGTCTATTTTCAAACCTTTTATGATTCTTGAAAACACCTCAATCGAGAGGATGAACCAACCGCACTTCATCTACGGAAGAAAAGGTTAATGCATATAGTTATACACCTGAAAACATTCGGAACCTGAGTAAACATATAACACGTATTTGTGCTAGCTCCTTTAACATTGTTATTATCCAAAATAACTTTGTAATCCCTTTCCAAAGTAGCCAATTTTGTCACAGCTCCAGCAGGTCAACTTCGACTTTTCATTCGAAGTAGCCTTGCTATAAATCCTGATATATACGATTACCCTTTTGATACCGGAGAATTCTTTTATATTCCACCATATTACCAGCAGACGTACCAACAACCTCGTTGTTTCTTAGTTTAAATCGCTATGACAAATCATTATATCTATTCCCTATCATATACTCATCCGCATCTGGTAACGAGAACTGCCATACCAATTACCGGGAAACAGCAATCAGTACTTTGAAAACTCACCGCATATCTACTTCAACAGTTATATGTATGACATTTATCTCTTAGAATTATGACCTTCCATTCTGAAATTCTGAAAAGCACTCAGTCTACAAATCAATACTCTGAATGTTGAAAAAGCTGATTGAAGCAGCAGAAACCGTAGACAACCGTAAACGACCTTAATCATCAGAAGTTTGATGATAAAGAATAGTATGTTGGAAAAGCTCAAAAAAAAAAAAAAAATTGGAACTGAAAAACAGATTGAGCTAACCACTAAAGAGACCAAGGACAAATATAAGGACCATACTCTATATTCAAAGAATCCAGGTAATTCTGGATCCGTTGAAATCTTTAGAGAATATCTTGCTCCGAAGTCATGTTAAAATCTTGCGGAAAATTTTTCTTCATCAACCTTCAAACTTAGAAATTCTAAAATATCATCATAAATATCTTCGATATTTCTGAGGATATTTTCATAAATATTCTCGTCCGAAATTATATACCTCTTCGTGCTATCAGTGTTGCATCATATAGAAACTGTTAGTTTCTATATTCTGTAAACTTTCGAATTTAAAATATGAATGTTTTTGAAGTAGTGTTGGGAACTGATGCATGAGTTAGTATAATATAATGACACCTGATCAACGTGATTATATTACAGTAAGTCATGCTGAGTTTCTAATGAAACGTGATGGTTCACAGACCATAACGTCATCATGTGCCATGTTACATGACTCTTACGTTCTATTTGGTCTATAAACATATCAAGAACACATTTTCTTGATAGTCTTATCTTTTCTCTTGAATTTTGGTAATTTAACCAATCAAGATCGTACTATTACAATTTCTCTCTTAGAACATTAGTTATGTTCATTCGAAACTCCACACTTACAAATTCTGGGCCATTATTCGCTTGATTTAAAGTCGGGAAGATAAAATAAAAACATGAAGCTTCAGAATATCAATGGGGGTATAAATCACAGTAAATTGGAGAGAGTATTAACTGTAGATGAAAATGATTATAGAAAAATAGAAGCAAGGACTTCGAAGTATAAAAGAAAATATAAAGCACAATGACAACACTGAATTTACAAACTGTGAATATCAGTACGTATAGCAATATAAAGACACGGGAGAATTATAAATACAATAATCCCTAGAGCATAGTAGAAATAAACAGATTCTTCCGGTGGGAGTTGGAAAAGAAGAAGGATCATTGTGATAGTCAGAATAAGAACAAGGATTAGAACCGGATTAAGCATTATCATAATCTTTTGGATATACGAACTGAGAAAGAAGGTATAGAAGTGGTGGAAACTAATGGAACGGAAAAAGTTTAATTTATAATGGAAAAATAAGACAATGTAATCGAGGCAGATCACCGTATTTATTTATAGAGATCTTGATTTCCTTATTCGTCGAAGAATCAAATCTTTTAGATTTCGAAGATTTTCTTTATATCCCTTGAATTCCGGAATTCAACCAAGACAACGTCAAAAGTTAAAACGAAACTTCATTTATTCATTTCACTCTTTTGTGATAGCTTCATTCTTGCTCCTTGAATAATCGAATTATTTTATCTGTATCATTCAATAATGATAAAACTCTCGTATTCGTCAGGAAAACATATTTATTGTTAGCCATGACGACCTCACTCAAATTTCGGGACGAAATTTCTTTAACGGGTAGGTACTGTGATGACCCGGGAATTTCCGACCAAATTTAAACTTAATCTTTATATGTTTCCGACACGATAAGCAAAGTATGTAATGTTGAGTCTAGAAAATTTTGGAACAATGTTCATATATTCAATTGACCTTCGACTGCTCTCGACGATTCACGAACAATTAATTGTAAATAGATATGTGTGTATGTATATATAAATAATAATTCGAAATATAATTTGAAGTATTATATGCTGTTGTTATTAAAAATTAATAAAATAAAAATAGGATATTATAATAATTATTATTTAAAATATATTTATATATATAAATAAAGTATGTTGAAAATAAATATTTAATGATTGTAATACTCGTTTGATGTCCCGATTGATATTAAGCAAGTTAAATTCAAACTTATATGATTTTAAAATAAACGGTGATCCGAAAATGAGTTATATAAGTTATAGTCTTATTAAAAGTATATTTAGGAGCTAATTATTTAATTTTAACATTTTTTATATTTTACTCATAAATGAGAGGGACAGTTGATTTCCTTTTTATTTATTAAATTAATGACTAAATTTTATACTATAATGACCTAAATAAATAAAGACATTTAATTTAAAAGTTTGGGATTTTTCTGAGTACTTTTTATCCGCCACTGATTCACAACGGGACACGATACACAGTTCCTGAAATCAGTCGGCAGAAACAACCAAATTAAATGGTTGTTAACTATTCTTAATTGGTACTTTTTCTTGTTTCTTCATCCCACTTGCTCAATTAACTTCATCCGAGAATTGAAACAGAAATGTGAATTATATTGTGTTTGCTTTCAAGATATTAATATATCTATATAATACTCCCACATGTATCAAAACCACACACCACAATATTTTTTTCTATCTTCAACTAATAAACAGAACCATACCTATTTTTATTTTATTTTTCACCATTAATGAACCTTTTCTGATTATCTTTGGATCACCATGAACTTCATATACACAACCGATAACCATAAATCAAACACCATCGAACACACCACCATCGGGTATCACCATAACCGCCCCCACATTTGATCATCACCGGAAAACCACCAAGATCACCACCTCACTATCTTCTTCCTTGCTCCAGCCACTCTACAACTGTGAGGCCGTCACCACCTTCGCTTTCCACCAGCCTGCAACCATCACCTTGCCACCCTCTATAACCGTTGAATAACCACCATCACTATGAAACCTCCATCATCAATTCACCTCCGCGACAATCATTTTTTTTCCCTTCTCTATTAACTATGCTGCAACCGTACGATTGACAACCCAAAAATATTTTTTTTCTCTCTCTCTCTACGTCTCCCTCTCTTCTCTTATCATCGTAAACTATCATCATTACTTCTGTTCATGATGATGAATGGTGAAGGGAATAAGGATGACGTATGGTGACAGAAGGATGATTATGTGATTAAGTTAAGTGAAGAAAATGATAGGATGAAAAAGACGATGAACATGAATGATTTGATTATGATTCATCGTTGATGATTCGGTGAGTATTCATTTCTATTTATATTTTTTTATGAAGACGAAGATGATCCTGTAATGATTTTGTTATTACAGTATATGATATACGATATGGATGTTGGTAATGAGGTTATATGTTGACAATCGAATTATGATGATGTTAATGGTTACTGTTTGTTGTTGAAACAACAAAGAAGACAATGGACAATGATTTCAATGATTACTCTTTTTTCTGTTTTTCCTTCCTAATCGAAACAATCCACCACCATTTGAACACCCATCAAACTAACCTGCTGCTACTTTGTTGTTTTCTGTTTCTAATCCTAAAACAGTAACATTATTATTGAAAATGCTGAATAGTGAGTAGATGATGCTCACGAAGAGGAGGATTACTGTTATAATACGATTATGATGATGAACGGGTATGATCGTGTGTTGTTAATGCTCTATATTGATAATGAGGGCTGCTTCGTGAGTTGTTTCTGTTAAATGTTCGGATAAAACCCAATTAACAAAACCCTGCTTATTAAAAATTATTATCCGCTAAACCGTTACCAAGATTTGCTGCTATTTGGGTTATGTTACTGGACTGCCGTGACTTTGGGTTCAGTTGGGCCGAATTATTTTTTTTGTGTTGTTGGGCCATGAATCACCTTATGTTTTCAGTTAGGCCGAAGGAAACTTTAGTTAAATAGTTTTAGGCTTGGAATAATTTAGAAAAAATAGAAGCAGCAGGGCGGTTAGGAGTGTTTATGTGGAACGAGAGGTCCTGGGTTCGAGCCTGGGCAGCGATGTTTAATTGTTTTTAAAGCCTGGATGCATTAAGGCAGCCCTTTTTATTTTTGTTTTATTTTTATTATTATTATTATTATTATGATTATGATTATGAATAAGTGAAAATAATTATTAGTTAAGGTTATGATTATATACATGTAGGTTATAAATATAAAGATCATTAAACTTATAATTAAGTGATGACTTAAAATGAAATATTATTATTTTTTATATCATTATATTATTACTATTATTATTATTATTATTATTATTATTATTATTATTATTATTATTATTATTATTATTATTATTATTATTATTATAGAATGAAACACCTTTTATCTACTATTATCAATATTATTTTATCGAATAACTATTAGTTATATAAAATCATATTTACTACATATAACGTAACTATATTAATACTTTTTACAATAAACATTAATAAATGTAACTAATTAGGTTATTAATGGAAAAACATAACTAAAATAACAATTAATACACTTATAATACATAATTTGTTCGATTACCATTATATGTGTTAATATATATATAAATATTATAGGTTCGTGAATCCGAGGCCAACACTACACTTGTTCAATGTCGTCATATGTATTTTTACTACAAAATACAGTATTGTGAGTTTCATTTGCTCCTTTTTTACTCATTACATTTTTGGGCTGAGAATACATGCAAATGCTTTATTAACTGTTTTACAATATTTATATGCGTGAGTTTCATTATTCCCTTTTTAAATACTTTTGCAATATATATTTTTGGGACTGAGAATACATGCGCTGCTTTTATAAATGCTTTACGAAATAGACACAAGTGATCGAAACTACATTCTATGGTTGGATTATCAAATCGAATATCACCCTATATAGTCTGGTAATCTAAGAATTAGGGAACAGAAACCCTAATTGACGCGAACTCTAAAGATAGATCTATCGGGCCCAACAAGCCCCATCCAAAGTACCGGATGCTTTAGTACTTCGAAATTTATATCATGTCCGATGGAGAATCCCGGAATGATGGGGATATTCTTATATGCATATTGTGAATGTCGGTTACCAGGTGTTCAATCCATATGAATGATATTTTTGTCTCTATGCATGGGACGTATGATTATGAGAAATGGAAGTATGAAATCTTGTGGTCTATTAAAATTATGAAATGATTCTTTATGATAAACTAATGAACTCACCAACCTTTTGGTTGACACTTTAAAGCATGTTTATTCTCAGGAACGAAAGAAATCTTCCGCTGTGCATTTGCTCATATTAGAGATATTACTTGGGGTCATTCATGACATATTTCAAAAGATGTTGCATTCGAGTTGTTGAGTTCATCAAGATTATTATTAAGTCAATTATATTTGGATATATTATGAAATGCTTTACATGCCTGTCAACTGTCGATGTAACGAAAGTTTGTCTTTTAAAAACGAATGCAATGTTTGTAAAATTTATCATATAGAGGTCAATTACCTCGCGATGTAATCAACTGTTGTGAATCGTTTGTAATCGATATGGACTTCATCCGGATGGATTAGGACGGGTCTCTACACATACCTTCACAGGTACTGCGTTAACATGGTGGAATACCTATCTAGAGCAAGTGGGACAAGATGATGCGTACGCACTACCGTGGTCAGCATTCAAGCACTTGATGAACGAGAAGTACCGTCCCAGAACCGAGGTCAATAAGCTCAAGACAGAACTTAGAGGGTTACAAACCCAAGGATTTGATATTACCACGTACGAAAGACGATTCACAGAATTGTGCCTATTGTGTCCAGGAGCATTCGAAGATGAGGAAGAGAAGATCGACGCGTTTGTGAAAAGATTACCGGAAAGAATCCAAGAAGATATAAGTTCACACGAGCCCGCCTCCATACAACAGGCATGTAGAATGGCTCACAAACTAGTGAACCAAATTGAAGAAAGAATTAAAGAACAGACTGCTGAAGAGGCCAATGTGAAGTAAGTCAAAAGAAAGTGGGAGGAAAACGGTGATAAGAATCACCAATACAACAACAACAGCAATTACAATAATAATCGCAACAATTATCCCAACAATCGCAACATCAATCGCAACTACAACAAACGGCCCAACAACAACAACAACAACAACAACAACAACAGCAACTACAACAATCATCCCAACAACAATAACAACCGCAACAACAACAACAATCAGAAGCAGCTATGCCAAAGGTGTGAAAAGTATCACTCGGGGTTCTGCACCAAATTTTGCAACAAGTGTAAAAGAAATGGTCATAGCGCGGCGAAGTGTGAGGTCTACGGACCAGGGGTTAACAGAACGAAAGGAACAAATGGTGTCGGAACGAGTAATGGCAGAGCAAGTAGTGTCGGAGCAAGTTATGCCAATGTAGTTTGTTATAAATGTGGAAAACCGGGCCACATTATTAGAAATTGCCCGAACCAGGAGAACACGAATGGACAAGGCCGCGGAAGAGTTTTCAATATTAATGCGGCAGAGGTACAGGAAGACCCGGAGCTTGTTACGGGTACGTTTCTTATTGACATTAAATCTGCTTACGTTTTATTTGATTCGGGTGCGGATAGAAGCTATATGAGTAGAGATTTTTGTGCTAAACTAAGTTGTCCATTGACGCCGTTGGATAGTAAATTTTTACTCGAATTAGCAAACGGTAAATTAATTTCAGCAGATAATATATGCCGGAATCGAGAAATTAAACTGGGTAGCAAAATATTTAAGATTGATTTGATACCAGTAGAGTTAGGGAGTTTTGATGTAATAGTTGGCATGGACTGGCTGAAGAAGGTGAAAGCAGAGAACATATGTTATAAAAATGCAATTCGCATTGTACGAGAAGAAGGAGAACCCTTAATCGTGTACGGAGAAAAGGGCAACATGAAGCTACATCTTATTAGTAATTTGAAGGCACAAAAACTAATAAGAAAAGGTTGCTATGCTGTTCTAGCACACGTCGAGAAAGTACAAACTGAAGAAAAGAGCATCAATGATGTTCTCGTCGCAAAAGAATTTCCCGATGTATTTCCGAAAGAATTACCGGGACTACCTCCACATCGATCTGTTGAATTTCAAATAGATCTTGTACCAGGAGCTGCACCAATAGCTCGTGCTCCTTATAGACTCGCACCCAGCGAGATGAAAGAACTGCAAAGCCAACTGCAAGAACTATTAGAACGTGGTTTCATTCGACCAAGCATATCACCATGGGGAGCTCCTGTTTTGTTTGTCAAGAAGAAGGATGGTACATTTAGGTTGTGTATTGACTACATAGAGTTGAACAAACTTACCATCAAAAACCGTTATCCACTACCGAGAATTAACGACTTATTTGATCAACTACAAGGCTCGTCAGTTTATTTGAAGATCGATTTACGTTCTGGATATCATCAAATGCGAGTAAAGGAGGATGATATTCCAAAAACTGCTTTTAGGACGCGTTATGGTCATTACGAGTTTATGGTTATGCCGTTTGGATTGACTAACGCACCAGCTGTGTTCATGGACCTTATGAACCGAGTGTGTGGGCCATATCTTGACAAGTTTGTCATTATTTTCATCGATGACATACTTATTTACTCAAAGAATGATCAAGAGCACGAAGAACATTTGAGAAAAGTGCTAGAAGTATTGAGGAAAGAAAAACTGTACGCTAAGTTTTCAAAGTGTTCATTTTGGTTGGAAGAAGTTCAATTCCTCGGTCACATAGTGAACAAAGAAGGTATCCAGGTGGACTCGGCAAAGATAGAAACTGTTGAAAAGTGGGAAACCCCAAAAACTCCGAAGCATATACGTCAATTTTTAGGATTGGCTGGTTACTACAGAAGATTCATCCAAGATTTCTCCAAAATAGCAAAACCCTTGACTGCATTAACGCATAAAGGGAAGAAATTTGAATAGAAGGATGAACAAGAGAAGGCATTTCAATTATTGAAGAAAAAGCTAACTACGGCACCTATATTGTCATTGCCTGAAGGGAATGATGATTTTGTGATATATTGTGACGCCTCAAAGCAAGGTATCGGTTGTGTATTAATGCAACGAACGAAGGTAATTGCTTATGCGTCTAGACAATTGAAGATTCACGAGCAAAATTATACGACGCATGATTTGGAATTAGGCGCGGTTGTTTTTGCATTAAAGACTTGGAGGCACTACTTATATGGGGTCAAAAGTATTATATATACCGACCACAAAAGTCTTCAACACATATTTAATCAGAAACAACTGAATATGAGGCAGCGTAGGTGGATTGAATTGTTGAATGATTACGACTTTGAGATTCATTACCACCCGGGGAAGGCAAATGTGGTAGCCGACGCCTTGAGCAGAAAGGACAGAGAACCCATTCGAGTAAAATCTATGAATATAATAATTCACACTAACCTTACTACTCAAATAAAGGAGGCGCAACAAGGAGTTTTAAAAGAGGGAAATTTAAAGGATGAAATACCCAAAGGATCGGAGAAGCATCTTAATATTTGGGAAGACGGAACCCGGTATAGGGCTGAAAGAATTTGGGTACCAAAATTTGAAGATATGAGAGAAATGGTACTTAGAGAAGCTCATAAAACCAGATACTCAATACATCCTGGAACGGAGAAGATGTACAAGGATCTTAAGAAACATTTTTGGTGGCCAGGTATGAAAACCGATATTGCTAAATATGTAGGAGAATGTTTGACGTGTTCTAAGGTCAAAGCTGAACATCAGAAACCATCAGGTCTACTACAACAACCTGAAATCTCGGAATGGAAATGGGAAAACATTACCATGGATTTCATTACTAAATTGCCAAGGACTGCAAGTGGTTATGATACTATTTGGGTAATAGTTGATCGTCTTACCAAGTCAGCACACTTCCTGCCAATAAGAGAAGATGACAAGATGGAGAAGTTAGCACGACTGTATTTGAAGGAATTCGTCTCCAGACATGGAATACCAATCTCTATTATCTCTGATAGGGATGGCAGATTTATTTCAAGATTCTGGCAGACATTACAGCAAGCATTGGGAACTCGTCTAGACATGAGTACTGCCTATCATCCACAAACTGATGGACAGAGCGAAAGGACGATACAAATGCTTGAAGACATGCTACGAGCTTGTGTTATTGATTTCAGAAACAGTTGGGATCGACATCTACCGTTAGCAGAATTTTCCTACAACAACAGCTACCTTTCAAGCATTGAGATGGCGCTGTTTGAAGCACTTTATGGTAGAAAGTGCAGGTCTCCGATTTTTTGGAGTGAAGTGGGGGATAGACAGATTACGGGTCCGGAGATAATACAAGAAACTACCGAGAAAATCATCCAAATTCAACAAAGATTGAAAACCGCCCAGAGTCGACAAAAGAGCTACGCGGACAGTAAAAGAAAAGATATAGAGTTTGAAATTGGAGAAATGGTCATGCTTAAGGTTTCACCTTGGAAAGGCGTTGTTCGATTTGGTAAACGGGGGAAACTAAATCCAAGGTACATTGGACCATTCAAGATTATAGATCGTGTCGGACTAGTAGCTTACCAACTGGAGCTACCTCAACAACTCGCGACTGTACATAACACTTTCCACGTCTCAAATTTGAAGAAATGTTTTGCTAAAGAAGATCTCACTATTCCGTTAGACGAAATTCAAATCAATGAAAAACTTCAATTCATTGAAGAACCCGTCTAAATAATGGATCGTGAGGTTAAGAGACTTAAACAAAACAAGATACCGATTGTTAAGGTTCAATGGAATGCTCGTAGAGGACCCGAGTTCACCTGGGAGCGTGAAGATCAGATGAAGAAGAAATACCCGCATTTATTTCCAGAAGATACGTCAACACCTCCAACTGCTTAAAATTTCGGGACGAAATTTATTTAACGGATAGGTACTGTAGTGACCCGAACTTTTCCATGTTTATATATATATTAAATGAAATTGTTATTTACATGATTAAGTGTTTCCAACATGTTAAGCAATCAAACTTGTTAAGACTTGATTAATTGAAATAGGTTTCATATAGATAATTGACCACCCAAGTTGACCGGTGATTCACGAACGTTAAAACTTGTAAAAACTATACGATGACATATATATGGTTATATATATAGTTAACATGATTTTATTATAAGTATGTATCTCATTAGGTATTTTAACAATGAGTTATATACATAAAAATGAGACTATTAATTTAAGAAACTCGAAAACGATATATATAACGATTATCGTTATAACAACGTCGTACTAGGTACATATGAATTATGTTAAGGTATTGATACACTTGGTTAATTATGTTAAATGATAAGTAAATATATTATTAAGTGTATTAATAATGAAATACATATGTAAAAATAAGACTACTAACTTAATGATTTCGAAACGAGACATATATGTAACGATTATCGTTGTAACGACATTTAACTGTATATATATCATACTAAGATATATTATATATCATAATATCATGATAATATAACAATTTAACATCTCATTTGTTATAATAAACAATGGGTTAACAACATTCAACAAGATCGTTAACCTAAAGGTTTCAAAACAACATTTACATGTAACGACTAACGATGACTTAACGACTCAGTTAAAATGTATATACATGTAGTGTTTTAATATGTATTCATACACTTTTGAAAGACTTCAAGACACTTATCAAAATACTTCTACTTAACAAAAATGCTTACAATTACATCCTCGTTCAGTTTCATCAACAATTCTACTCGTATGCACCCGTATTCGTACTCGTACAATACACAGCTTTTAGATGTATGTACTATTGGTATATATACTCCAATGATCAGTTTTAGCAGCCCATGTGAGTCACCTAACACATGTGGGAACCATCATTTGGCAACTAGCATGAAATATCTCATAAAATTACAAAAATATGAGTAATCATTCATGACTTATTTACATGAAAACAAAATTACATATCCTTTATATCTAATCCATACACCAACGACTAAAAACACCTACAAACACTTTCATTCTTCAATTTTCTTCATCTAATTGATCTCTCTCAAGTTCTATCTTCAAGTTCTATCTTCAAGTTCTAAGTGTTCTTCATAAATTCCAAAAGTTCTAGTTTCATAAAATCAAGAATACTTCCAAGATTGCAAGTTTACTTCCAAGTTTTCTAAATCCATTCCAAGTAATCATCCAAGATCAAGAAACCTTTGTTACTTACAGTAGGTTATCTTTCTAATATAAGGTAATAATCATATTCAAACTTTAATTCAATTTCTATAACTATAACAATCTTATTTCGAGTGGAAATCTTACTTGAAATTGTTTTCGTGTCATGATTCTGCTTCAAGATCTTTCAAGCCATCCAAGGATCCTTTGAAGATAGATCTATTTTTCTCATTTCCAGTAGGTTTATCCAAGGAACTTGAGGTAGTAATAATGTTCATAACATCATTCAATTCATACATATAAAGCTATCTTATTCGAAGGTTTAAACTTGTAATCACTAGAACATAGTTTAGTTAATTCTAAACTTGTTCGCAAATAAAAGTTAATCCTTCTAACTTAACTTTTAAAATCAACTAAACACATGTTCTATATCTATATGATATGCTAACTTAATGATTTAAAACCTGGAAACACGAAAAACACCGTAAAACCGGATTTACGCCGTCGTAGTAACACCGAGGCTGTTTTGGGTTAGTTAATTAAAAACTATGATAAACTTTGATTTAAAAGTTGTTATTCTGGGAAAATGATTTTTATTATGAACATGAAACTATATCCAAAAATTATGGTTAAACTCAAAGTGGAAGTATGTTTTCTAAAATGGTCATCTAGACGTCGTTCTTTCGACTGAAATGACTACCTTTACAAAAACGACTTGTAACTTATTTTTCTGACTATAAACCTATACTTTTTCTGTTTAGATTCATAAAAAAGATTTCAATATGAAACCATAGCAATTTGATTCACTCAAAACAGATTTAAAATGAAGAAGTTATGGGTAAAACAAGATTGGATAATTTTTCTCATTTTAGCTACGTGAAAATTGGTAACAAATCTATTCCAACCATAACTTAATCAACTTGTATTGTATATTATGTAATCTTGAGATACCATAGACACGTATACAATGTTTCGACCTATCATGTCGACACATCTATATATATTTCGGAACAACCATAGACACTCTATATGTGAATGTTGGAGTTAGCTATACAGGGTTGAGGTTGATTCCAAAATATATATAGTTTGAGTTGTGATCAATACTGAGATACGTATACACTGGGTCGTGGATTGATTCAAGATAATATTTATCGATTTATTTCTGTACATCTAACTGTGGACAACTAGTTGTAGGTTACTAACGAGGACAGCTGACTTAATAAACTTAAAACATCAAAATATATTAAAAGTGTTGTAAATATATTTTGAACATACTTTGATATATATGTATATATTGTTATAGGTTCGTGAATCAACCAGTGGCCAAGTCTTACTTCCCGATGAAGTAAAAATCTGTGAAAGTGAGTTATAGTCCCACTTTTAAAATCTAATATTTTTGGGATGAGAATACATGCAGGTTTTATAAATGATTTACAAAATAGACACAAGTACGTGAAACTACATTCTATGGTTGAATTATCGAAATCGAATATGCCCCCTTTTTATTAAGTCTGGTAATCTAAGAATTAGGGAACAAACACCCTAATTGACGCGAATCCTAAAGATAGATCTATTGGGCCTAACAAACCCCATCCAAAGTACCGGATGCTTTAGTACTTCAAAATTTATATCATATCCGAAGGGTGTCCCGGAATGATGGGGATATTCTTATATATGCATCTTGTTAATGTCGGTTACCAGGTGTTCACCATATGAATGATTTTTATCTCTATGTATGGGATGTGTATTGAAATATGAAATCTTGTGGTCTATTGTTACGATTTGATATATATAGGTTAAACCTATAACTCACCAACATTTTTGTTGACGTTTAAAGCATGTTTATTCTCAGGTGAATACTAAGAGCTTCCGTTGTTGCATACTAAAATAAGGACAAGATTTGGAGTCCATGTTTGTATGATATTGTGTAAAAACTGCATTCAAGAAACTGATTTCAATGTAACATATTTGTATTGTAAACCATTATGTAATGGTCGTGTGTAAACAGGATATTTTAGATTATCATTATTTGATAATCTACGTAAAGCTTTTTAAACCTTTATTTATGAAATAAAGGTTATGGTTTGTTTTAAAAATGAATGCAGTCTTTGAAAAACGTCTCATATAGAGGTCAAAATCTCGCAACGAAATCAATTAATATGGAACGTTTTTAATCAATAAGAACGGGACATTTCACTTTCAGCCTTCTTTACTTTGATTCCCAAAGTTGCTTCCCCGTTGTGCTTCAAAGACTATAGTCCTATCTCACTTATTGGCGTTCAATACAAGATAATCACCAAAATCTTGGCTAATCGTATGGTCAAAGTTATTGGGAAAATTATATGTAAAGAACAATCGGCTTACATAGCGGGAAGAAAAATTTTGGATGGGCCTTTCGTTTTAAACGAAACCATGGAATGGTATAAAGATGCAAACAAAAATTGATGATTCTTAAAGTAGACTTTGAGAAAGCTTTCGATACGGTAAGTTGGAGTTTTCTTGATCACATGCTTGACACCTTGGGATTCGGTTCAAATTGGCGGAAGTGGGTGTCAATGTTCTTACAATCGGCTCGCACTTCAATTCTGATCAACGGCAGCCCAACTGGTGAATTTGAGCTTCATCGGGGGCTCTGCCAAGGCGACCCGTTGAGCCCTTTTCTTTTTTTGGTAGTTATGGAGGGGCTACATTTAATGCTTTTAGATTACACGTCGCTAAACTTAATCAAAGGTGCATCGATTGGTTATCAAAACATCGAAGTCTCACATCTTCTTTATGCAGATGATGCGATAGTGATTTCGGAATGGGATAAAGCTTCGTTGGATCGTATAATATAGGTATTTAACAACTTCTATTCTTATTCGGGTCTGAAAATCAACGTAAACAAATCAAACTTGTATGGCCTAGGTGTACCTGACTCTGAGATTGACGATTACTCAAGGGATATCGGTTGCTTGCGTGGCTCGTTTCCCTTCAAATATCTCGGTTTACCAATGGGCGTTAGCATGAACCGTAAATCTAATTGGAAGGTGTTGGTTAACAAATTCTCCAAGAGACTTCCTACTTGGAAAGCCACTCTACTTTCTAGTGGCGAGCGCTTAACATTAGTCAAGGCGGTTCTTGGAAGCCTTGGCACTTATATTTTATCATTATTCAAGTGTCCGGAAGCCATCATTTTCGAACTTGAAAGCATACGCTAAAAGTTTTTCTGGGGAGCTTCGGATGGTAAGCGCAAGCTACATTGGGTTAGCTGGGATCAAACACTATCCGCTCACGATGACGGGGGTTTAAACATTGGTAGTCTCCGCGCGTTTAACCACGCTCTCATGCTCAAATGGATATGGCGTTATGTTAACAATCCTTATGCAAATTGGGCTCAAATCGTCACCTCTGTGCATGGAATCGGGGCAACAAGATTGCAAGTTGGCGGATAGATTTGTTAATGGATCGTGGAGTTGGTCTTGGACTCGTGATATTGGGCCGAGAAACTGCAGGTTGCTGTTAGATATGATCGATGTTATGGGCCTGTTACAACAACACTCTCGTGACTCATGGCAATGGGAGCTGTCGACAGATGGTCTATACTCCGTAAGCAATACTTGTAGTCATCTAGACAAGTCTCGCATCACACAGCATCACTTGTGCACCAGATGGTGCAAACTTGTCCCTCGTAAAATAAATATCTTCATTTGGAGAGTGGCCCTCAATCGCCGCCCAACAAGGCTTAACTTAGCGAGAAGGGGCATCGTTATTCAGAGCAACAATTTTGGTATTTGCAATGGTCCAGCGGAGTCACTCGATCACATTCTTTTTTATTGTAATGTTGCGGTCGACTTATGGCGCAAGCTACGGATTTGGTCTGACATCAACATTCATGTTTGCTCATCGTGGGAAACATGGATTGCATGGTTTAACTCCTGGCAGGCGGATAAGGAGGCAAAAGAACGTATGTACGTCATCGTCACCACTTTACTTTGGACCACATGGCGTTTTCGAAATTCCTTGGTTTTTGATGACTATCCCCCGAAGATGTGTTCATTGTTCGATAGCATTCAACGCTAGTCTTTTAATTGGTTTTGTAATAGAGGCAAATTTAACATTTCTTGGACCGAATGGCTCTTAAAGCCATTGTAATTCGGCCGCTTATTTTGTTTCTTGTAACTGTTGTTTTGGTTCCTCTAGCTTCTTGCTAGAGTGCCTCTTTTTCTTATAAAAGTTCTATTGCTGTTCAAAAAAAAAAAAAAAATTAAAAATTAAAAATTAGCCAAATAACATATGGATTACACATTTACATAATTAAGTCACAATCAGCATCAAATTTCAATCAAAACATTTGTAATTAACCAAATAACATATTACACATTTATACTTGTCATAATCTATTTTTAATTGTAGATGCACCAAATTAAGCTCTATTAACGACAATGATTTTACATTCTTGATGTTGATTTTGTTATGTCGAGTCATATTTATTTTTTATAACACTACTTATTTAAATTTATCTATATCATCGATTGAAAAAAACAGATTCTACTGTTCAGGAATTCATTATAGTGTAACAACAAAAACCCAAGAAGAACATATGATAGTGCAATATTCCATTTCTGAGTGGCGATTCGGTGCTTTGTTAGATGAAGCTTGAATGAAAGCAACTCGAGGAGTAGCGACGAAGGTCTTGGTTCTCAACACTCTTTTACAAAGCCAAACTTGTAAACCGAGTTTTACAGCACGCGAAGCTACTAGGTCGAAGTCAACGAAGTAACACCAAAAAAATGAGACTATATATGGTGACACACACTGCAACCACCAAAAGAAGGCACTTGTTTAATCCATGTCACCTTCCATAATCACCAAAAGGCTTCGGACACCTTCCTTGTCATAATTCAAATAGTTGCCCAACTAACAACCCACCCACCCAATACCACTTTTTAAATATGTCAACACTCAACACTAGTACAGATTACCACATCAACTCAACTTAAAAAATAAAAAAATAAAAAAACATAGTGGATATACTTAGTATGCAAGACTGCTGACTAAATTATTAACACGTTTTTTTAGTTTGTCTGATGCGATAATTTCTTTAGCTGTTGACATAAGCAACATGGCAACTTCTGTTTCGTTCATGGAAAAAGAAGACTATGATCCCATGGTTGCAAAATTCGGTACTCGCGGGTACTTGGTCGGACGTTTTAGGGAGTACTCGCCACTCGGTACTCGGAGGTTGACCACTTGACCAACTTTGACTTTGACCAACTTTGACCAAAATTTTGACTGATTTTCCGAGTGATCTCGAGTTTTGACCAACTTTGACCAATTTTGACCAAAAAATTGACCGATTTCCCGAGTGATCTCGAGTTTTGACCCATTTTGACTGAGTACTCCCCGAGTTGCAAAAACCGAGTAGTCCCTGAGTAATTCCGAGTTCTGCAACCCTGGGTCAACTAACCGAGCTGGCCAAGGAGGAAAAAAAGAAAATAGGCAGCCACCCAGATTGGGAAAACAATAATTTGATTACATACACAGATTTATGAAAATCTTTTCCCACCATGAAAGAAAAAGGCCATGACAAGACTTTCAATAATTCACACACAAGTAAAGCCAGAATTGCACAGCAAAAAATCTTGATATGGCCCAACAAAATCAAAACTATCTCAGTTTCTAAAAAGGCAACATCAATTCAATAAAAGCATAAAAATTTAAAGCTTTCAGACGAAACCCTATTCGGGTCAATAAAACATGAATGAAATTCGTTAAATATATAGAATACGATAAACCTTGCGGCTACAGCTTGGTTTTATTCAAGAAACCAATCTAAACTGCTAATAAAAGATCGGCTATGAGACTTCACCTATCATTTCACACAATACATAATTAACATTACTAAACTAGAAACCACAATCTACCATAAATTACCATAATGCCCCTCCTCAAGTCAACATAAGATCGTTGCCAACAAGATGAGGGCGAAGACACACACGTACCTCATGTTCTTCAGGACCTTCTCGAAACTTTGGGACCAAAATCTCAAGCACTGTTCCAGGCCCATCATAATACGCTTCTATATTCGCATCTTCGGGAATGCGAGTCGAAAGTGCAATTTCTCTGACGAATTCTCCGGGCGGGCAGTGTTCCATACATGTGTCCGTAAGTTTAAACGTGCGGTCCCGCCTTTTAACGAACGGCATTCGAGATACACTTACGCAAGATACCTTAACGATTCCATGTGTAAGTGTGTTGCGCCATGAAACTTTAACCTTTTGAAGATCTACAAACGGCAAGCTTATAACAATCAAGTACCCTTGTTCATCTTCGTATATTGTTTTTGCACATGTCACGGGCCCACAAGCGTTCCTTACAACCCCGCTGACATCACTCAACCAAAACGGCTCGTATGGATTCGTTTCCAAATTAGGTAATCGATACGACAAAGGACGGTTAACCGTCAAACATATTTCTTCATCATTTCCATTTGGGAACAAATCTTTTCTTTTCTTGTTGACAATCGGTGAAGATAGGTCAATCCCGTTTGCATCTCCATTGGTGGCATTTGACAAATTTAACCCCGACCCATTAAGCAACTTTTTAGATTGAGAACTCGCGTTACTGTTCTTTATCGTTGGTAGCCTCTCGAGTTCGAATTCGGTATTTGGAAGATTTCTCCATGAGCTGAAATCGCTAGCTTCGGGCGGGATCAAGAAATTAAGATCCCGACCCGTGAGTTCTTTCCATCTTTTAAGTTCACCTTCATCGAGGACCGAAAGATTAGGTGACGAAACAACCTCGATACCATGAACACATTGGGGATTCGAGAGCCCTCTATAATGCTTGCGTTGCATCCTATGAGATCGAACAAACCCCTTATCAACACTAAAAGGAAAAGGACGTTCTCCTTGTCGTGAATGCCCGTTCATGTAACTCCGTAACTGCATCTTACCGAGTGCATTTTCGGGTCGTTCTTTAAACACCCACATGTACATGTTTTCCATATCATGTTGAACCATGAAAACATCAAGATGAAGATCCGATTTATCAAACCCCAACACCCCGTTACCGTCTCTTACTATCTTCACTTTAGATTTCTCGTTTAAAACCGGCCTAAAATAGAAACTAAAGAAAAGCCACGCGCCCCATATGCTATCCACTCTTTTCGCACATTTTCTCCCAACTTTTGGGACATTAAGGAAGCTCTCGGTTTCATACGACACTAGCCCGACCCCATCATCAAGAACTTCACACGGATCTTGATTCCATGATTGGGGTGGGGAGCTTCGATCGGCTGACAAGGGCAAATTGATATCAGGAGGACGCGTTAGGTTAATTTGGTGACTCATATCGAGGTCTAAATCATCATGAGAAGACGAAGCACTTGAATCCATTGACAAAAGAGTTGAAAGATGGTGATTATGATTTAACATTAAAAGACTTGTGAAAAGAGAATCACCCATCTCACGAAATCACACTTCGAAGAGCTACCAGTTGAGACCGTGTGCTCGAATTCTTCATCACAAGGCTCATTTACATAAAACAAACCTAATTACTATTCATTAATCATATCATATTCCTATCACCCTCTACATATTACACACTAAAAACAAGCACTATAGTCCCCTTGACCAACCCACACCAACACTGAAGAAATTCCAAAAACTTAAATAGATACAGAATCAACTTTCATATTCATATTTTCATATCATCATATTTATATTTATTCATATTAAAAAGAAAAAACCCCAATATTTCTATCCAAGATCCAAACTTTTTGTATCAATCGGAAAACAAATACCTTCAGAGGACAATAATTGCTATACCCAGATGAAAATTACACCCAGAAGATGAATTTTATGATCTTTATATCAGGATAAGGAGATATAAAAAACCCTAATATATGAATATGAAGATGAATATAGTAATAAGAAAGCTACCAATCTATGAAACCAAGGCCCAAGAAAAGGACTAAATCAGATGGGATTTTGGAAGAATACCTTTTAGGGTAAGCATTAACAATCAAAACCACAGTGGGATTTTGACTATTACAGTTAATTGTTTTCACCATCCTCTTCATTTATGTTTACTAATTTGTTGAAATTGTTGTTGTTGTGTGAAGGGGATATCAAGTTAGGATTAGCAAATCAATCAGAAAAGAAATAGACATTAAAAAGAGGATGTGGATGAATAGATGAATAGGTGAATGGATGTAAATTTGGGGGAAATTTGAAAAGAGGGAAATCAAGAAAAGTAAATAGGTGGTTAATATTAAGGGTGACGATGGGGTGTTGATTATTTCAACATGTGTTTTTATTTCATTTCGTTGGTTGTAAAGTTGGATTTTGATTCTATTATTATTGAAACAAAAACAAAAGTAACATAAAGCAATAATAAAAAATTTAATCATTGAGATAATGGTGTACATTGTTGTTTGGTGTGCCTTTTGTTTTAGTAATGGAGTATATATACATTGAAAAGAAAAAAGTAGAAACGGTCAAACAGAGAGGGAGAAAAGTTAAGTGAGCCTCCATAGTCTAGACTCATTGGATGACGTTTGTCTATGTAAACCGTAAACCCAAGCTCGTAGACAGACATTAACCACTTATACTCATTTGAACTACTTTGAAGTTTGTAATGTGTTTTGAACTTGTTAAACAATGAATAATACTCCGTGAATTATTATTACGTAGTATTATTGCTATATTGCTATAATATTTATTTATAGAGTACATAGGTAACCCTAAACTCTAACAAATTATAATGAATCAAGTTCACAATCGGACTTGAGCTTATCTATCTAATCTATCTAACACTCACTCGCAGTCTGAACGGTGAAATCGCAAAAATTCGAACTATTTTAAAACATTAAATATAAAAAATTAAAAATAATAGAACATCTCTTTTCCCCTTATTTGCTACATCAAATTAACTGATATTTGCTTGCAGACAGAGGCGGAGACAAGGGGGGACTAAGAGGTGTTTAGCCTCCCCCAATGACCAAATAAAGTCCAAACCTCAATTATATTTTTTGCCCAAATAATTATAAGCCACCCTCAATGACCAAATATCAATTATATTATTATGTTCAAATAATTGTAAATTAATTGGGTCAATTGTCCAAGGCCCATATAATTCATAACCAGCCCATTATCACTTTAAAAATTAATTTGTTTGACATTATCATCAATTATAAAAGTTATAAATTAATATATGTTTATCGAGTAAACCACATTCATCTTCAAATTCAGGCATCGCCTCTGCTTGTAGAGTCGCATATTTTTCGACGATTTCTCCTTTTCTAGTAGTGTTTTTTTCTTTTACGTTGTGACTTGCTGTGCCTAAGGATCAAGTACCACTTCGGTATGCAATTTCTGTCGATGATAACAATACTCTTCAACGTTGTAAACAAGAATTTTGACTATATTTATTTTTTCGTGGTTTGAAACCTAGTCAAGCTAGCCAGCTAGGCGGCTCATCCCGCGCCGACTATTATATTAAATAACATCTATTCTCACAGGTCCTTCCATTTGCATTTCGTGAAGGCCAAAAAATGTGGGCGCCGACATTCACATATTTTTTTTATTGCACGTAAATTATAAGGAAAAATGCAAACGACGTCCCTAAAGGTTGTCATTAACATACATTAAGTAATTGTACATGGCAGTTATTAGTCATTTTTATAAAGACGGTTATCAAAATTTAGAACATTTTAAAGCGTGTTAACGACAGCCCTTAGGGCTGTCATTAGCATTTTCCAAATAATAATAGTAATGAATGAATAGAAATATCATGTAGTATCATATATTTTAATTTTAACACAAAGTCATTTAACATACATATGAAATCTTTAATTAACTTATTCAAATTTATAATTATCATATGTAATGTATTTTAATGTTTACCGTTGACTTTATAATTAAATATAAGCCTTAATTCTTCAATATTACAACATATCACTAAATATAAGCCTTAATTCTTCAATATTACAACATATCACAAAGTCTTTAAGGTAATATTTATGACTGTTGTTAAGGTGCTTACAAAATTTTGTTAAATATTTAAACTACGATCAACAACACTAAAAATTCAAATAAATGGTTCAGAAACTTATTAAGTTCTTACCCCGGTAATTTAACATTGAAATCAAAAAGTAAAACGTTCCGTTTCGAAGCGCGGATAACCTTTTCACTTGTTAAACTTACATAGCTTCCAATTAAAATAATAGTTGCTAGCAAGCAAAATAGAAGACATGCACAAAGGCTAAATATGATAAAATTGGTGGCTGGAGAAGTAAAAAGAAAATTAAATTAAAAGCCAAGGTGGATATGTTGTATGCACATGGAAGGTGCACACGTACGCATAGAAAAGGAAAAATCATCATCATCATTCAAGAAGAATAAAAAGAAGAAATAAGAATAAGTTCTTTTGCGACGGATTTTTTTTTTTTTTCTTCTTTTTTTTAAGATATGAAGGTGATTTGTGGTTTATGGATGAGACGGCAGTTTGTATTTATTTATTTATTTTTATATTTTTACAACATAGAAAACCTAGAGAACCAGGTTACGAAGGAAGTGAAGAAGTTGAGATAAAGTTTAGACGGGACGGTATATAAACATCGGTAGGTATGGATCAGATCTAAGCTCTTGATATCATGTAAAACAATGAATACCCCGTGAGTTATTACCATATTAACTATTAGAAAAAATGATTAATATTAACTAGGGGTATTTTCGTCATTTCACATTTTTTTCTTCCTTTTTTCACTTTTTTCCCTTTTCGCAAGTAAAGCCCCCCACCTTTGTTCAAAAAATAAAACCGGCCCCCCAAACAGGGGGTAAAGTGTCAAATAACCATTTTAATAAAAAATCTTAACTAAACTCCACCACCCAAATATCCAACGGGTCATATCTTCTCGCTCGCAACGAGTTAAATTTTTCCGACAACATCGTTAAACTCGAAATAATTTTAGGAACACAATGTCACTAACTATAGGCAAAACGGACGCTTTTTAAAAAACGATAAATATTTGAGGTATTTTTCATACACGTTGATTTTGCGTTAAATTTTTAAAAGTCGACAATTCCATAACGAAACGCGGAGATGTAAAATAACATTTAAATCTTTGACGGGTTATACATTTTAGTTCGACTCGAGTTGCGCTTCAACGACATGATCGTTAGCCACGAAATAATTTTACAAACTAAACACAATAAAATACATTGAAAATCGAACCCCCGGCGTGAAGCGAAGGTTCGATAACTAGTTATTATTATTGCTATGATATTTATAGAGTATATAGGCAACCCTAAACTCCCTAAAGTTTGTAATGTGTTGTGACCTTTACTAAGTTTGTAAGTGTTTAACATCTTACCAATTTGAAGTTTGTATGCAATAAACCCAATTCATGTGTTATAGTTGATCAAGTAAAAATAAAAACAAATGACAAATGTGTAAACAAAACATTCATTCATTCGTACAAACTAAACCATTACAATGTTTGCAAATTACATTACATAAAGGTCTTACATGAAAGCTTACAACAAAAAATAAACACATTTAAACCAAACAATAAAGAGAATAAAAAAAACCAAACAAAACATCATCTTTCACCTTCTTAATATATTGTTCAACTTCCAAAAGTTCTTCCAAATATTCACTTGATCTCATTACCCCAGTGTTGTTAATCGGTGAATCGACCCAAATGAAAAACCTGCAGTCAGAAAAGTAAATACCCACACCCCAATTTCGACTAAATTAGGTTCACAATATACCCGATTAGACTAATTTTTAACAACTTTAATTAAAGAAAATTACTTACTTTCGTTGGACATGAATAATATCGCCTGCCAGGATTTTTCTTTGTTCCTGAAACACGAATAACGACTCTCTTGCCATAATTGCAGAATACCATTGTTGTTTGATTTAGTGGCGAATGATTTTGTGTGCGGTGAGGAATTAGGGTTTACTCATGAGCCCTAAATTGAGATAATAGGAACGATGGAGTGATGAATTGGGATATTTATATGGGGTTATAGTGGAAAAGGACTGAAATACCTCCACATGAAAAGCATGGGCGGAAGGTTAACAGTACACATAGATGGACAGTAAAGTAAATAGAATGACGAAACAAGTTATGAAATGCAAAAAAATATAACTTTAGACTGTTTTTAACCCTGCCTGTGACATCACAGGCAAAAGTGCACTTTTTGGTCTAAAAAGTGTAAGGTGACTATGACTGGACCATGTCAAAATTTGACCCCCAATAACTCAAAATATCAAGTGGAGTGTGTCAAATGTAAGTAGGGTCCACTGATTTATTTATTTTATTCATTTTATCATATTAAATTTAAACATAAAATTAATAAAACTAATTTATTTTATTCATAAAAAATAAAACGTTTTATTAAAAAAAAACACATCGAAAAAAAAAACATAAAAAAACATAAAAATAAAAAGACAAATACTTAAATAAAACTAGTCTTCGTCGGTTTGATCTTCGTCGAAGTCTTGATTTTGTGGTTGCGGTGGGTTGTCGAGCAAAGGCTTAAAATTATCTAGGTACATTCGCTTAAGCCTTGTGATGAAGTCTCGTTGTTTCGGGTCGGTGATATCTTCGGTTTTCACCGATAAAACACTCGCACCCGTTAAAGCGGTTCGGAGGAGCTCTTGTTGATCTAAAAGTTTAATACTTTTAGTTTGTGCCTTTTTATGCTTCGAAATAGCGTTCAAAGCATCCTCCGCTTTTGACGAACGAGACGATTGACTAGAATCGGAGTCATGTGATTTTTTGGCCTTCTTTTTAGCCTTGTCACGTCTCATTGGCCTCCGAACAAAATCATCATCATAAAGATCGTTTTGAGACAACGAAAGTTCAAAACCCTCCTCATCCGCACCAAGATCAACTCGACCACCCGTGCCCGGAACATGCCACTTTGATTTATCTTTCAACACATACCAAGCGGCTAGGTTGTTAAACTTTTTCCCTTTTGTATTAAGCACGTAAATTTGGTGGGCTCGTGTCAAGACATCGACATCATTTGATCCACTTTTCCAATTGCGTTCCGCCTCGTTGAACGCTGCGGCGAACTCACTACAAGCCTTGTTGATTGATAATGCTAAAAACGAACATATATTTCATAGCATTATCCCTCAAGAAAGACAAGCTTTTAGTTGCAATTGTTCTATTTACAAGTGATATTTGTTTAAATAATAAAAGGTGAAGACAAAAAGGCAGATTCGACGAATTGAAGACGCAAACGACCAAAAAGCTAAAAAGTACAAAGTACAATCAAAGAGGTTCAAATTATTAATGAGAAACGTCTCAAAAATACAAGAGTACGAGCCGCAAAACGCAAAGTTCAAATTATTAAATCGTACAAAAGGACGTTTGAAAATTCGGAACCGAGACATGAACCAACTTTCAACGTACGACGCAACGGACCAAAAATTACAAGTCAACTATGCACAAGAATATAATATAATATATAATTAATTATATATTATTATTATATAATATATATTTACGCAGCCCACGTTTTGGATCATAATGTGAGCTGTATTTCAGACCTCCGCACTCGCGGAGTTTAGAAGAGCAAAAGCTCCGCACTCGCGGAGCTGCACAGTAAATTGTGGGCCTATAAAAGCCATCGAATTCTGCACTTCACACACACATCTTTTTCTTTTCCTTACTCTATCTCTCAATATATATATTTATATTTATAATTTATAATTTTAATTTAATTTTAATAATAAGGGTATGTTAGCGAATGTTTTAAGTTTGTAAGTCGAAATTCTGTCCGTGTAACGCTACGCTATTATTAATCATTGTAAGTTATGTTCAACCTTTTTAAATTAATGTCTCGTATCTAAGTTATTATTATGCTTATTTAATGCCGAAGTAATCGTAATGTTGGGCTAAATATTAAAATTGAGTAATTGGGCTTTGGACCATAATTGGGGTTTGGATAAAAGAACGACACTTGTGGAAATTAGACTATGGGCTATTAATGGGTTTTATATTAACTTAACGATACCTCGTTAATTTAATATAAAGGTTATAATTTGACGTATCTATAAATAACCACATACGCTTAATCGGGTACGGTGGGCGGGATATCTACAAATACCAATAATTGTTCATTTTATCGGACACGGAACTGGATTAATAGTTAATGGACTAGTTGAAACAGGGGTGGATTACATTCAAGGGTAATTGGTGTAATTGTTAACAAAGTAATAAAACCTTGGATTACACGCAGTCGATAACCTGGTGTATTCATTAAACAAAGTATTAAGACCTTGTTACAATTCGAATCCCCAATTAGTTGGAATATTTGACTTCGGGTATAAGGATAATTTGACGAAGACTCTCGCACTTTATATTTATGACTGATGGACTATTATAGATAAAACCGTATGGACATATCAAATAATCCAGGACAAAGGACAATTAACCCATGGTACTAAACTAAAAATAACACGTCGAACATCATGATTACGGAAGTTTAAATAAGCATAATTCCTTTATTTCATATTTAATTACACTTTTAATTATCGCACTTTAATTTATTGTCATTTTAATTATCGTACTTTTTAATTATCGCAATTTTATTTACCGTCATTTTATTTATCGCACTTTAATTTATCGCACTTTAATTATTGTCATTTACTTTACGCTTTAAATTAAGTTATATTTATTTTTAATATTTTACATTAGGTTTTAACTGCGACTAAAGTTTTAAAATCGACAAACCGGTCTTGTTCATCCTTCCATTCAATAACTGGAACGCTTTCTCTTGTTCATCCTTCCATTCAAATTTCTTCCCTTTATGCGTTAATGCAGTCAAGGGTTTTGCTATTCTGGAAAAGTCTTGGATGAACCTTCTGTAGTAACCAGCTAGTCCTAAAAACTGGCGTATGTGTTTCGGAGTTTTCAGAGTTTCCCACTTTTCAACAGTTTCTATCTTTGCCGGATCCACCTTAATACCTTCTTTGTTCACTATGTGACTGAGGAATTGAACTTCTTCCAACCAAAATGCACACTTTGAAAACTTAGCGTACAATTCTTCCTTCCTCAATACTTCTAACACCTTTCTCAAATGTTCACCGTGTTCTTGGTCATTCTTTGAGTAAATAAGTATGTCATCAATGAAAACAATGACAAACTTGTCAAGGTATGGTCCACACACTCGGTTTATAAGGTCCATGAACACAGCTGGTGCATTAGTTAAACCAAACGGCATGACCATAAACTCGTAATGACCGTAACGTGTTCTGAAAGCAGTCTTTGGAATATCATCTTCTTTCACCCGCATTTGATGATACCCGGAACGTAAGTCAATCTTTGAATAAACAGACGAGCCTTGTAGTTGATCAAATAAGTCGTCGATTCTCGGTAGTGGGTAGCGGTTCTTGATGGTAAGTTTGTTCAACTCTCCGTAGTCGATACACATCCTGAATGTACCATCTTTCTTCTTGACAAACAAAACAGGAGCTCCCCACGGTGATGTGCTTGGTCGAATGAAACCACGCTCTAAAAGTTCTTGTAATTGGCTTTGCAGTTCTTTCATCTCGCTGGGTGTGAGTCTGTAAGGAGCACGAGCTATTGGTGCAGCTCCTGGTACAAGATCTATTTGAAATTCAACGGATCGATGTAGGGGTAATCCCGGTAATTCTTTCGGAAACACATCGGGAAATTCTTTTGCGACGGGAACATCATTGATGCACTTTTCTTTAGTTTGTACTTTCTCGACGTGTGCTAGAACAGCATAGCAACCTTTTCTTATTAGTTTTTGTACCTTCAAATTACTAATAAGATGTAGCTTCGTGTTGCCCTTTTCTCCGTACACCATTAAGGGTTTTCCTTTTTTTCGTATAATGCGAATTGCATTTTTGTAACAAACGATCTCTGCTTTCACTTCTTTCAACCAGTCCATACCGATTATCACATCAAAACTCCCTAACTCTACTGGTATCAAGTCAATCTTAAATGTTTCGCTAACCAGTTTAATTTCTCGATTCCGACATATATTATCTACTGAAATTAATTTACCATTTGCTAATTCGAGTAAAAATTTACTATCAAAAGGCGTCAATGGACAACTTAATTTAGCACAAAAATCTCTACTCATATAGCTTCTATCCGCACCCGAATCAAATAAAACGTAAGCAGATTTATTGTCAATAAGAAACTTACCCGTAACAAGCTCCGGGTCTTCCTGTGTCTCTGCTTCATTAATATTGAAAACTCTTCCACGGCCTTGTCCATTCGTGTTCTCCTGGTTCGGGCAATTTCTAATAATGTGGCCCGGTTTTCCACATTTATAACAAACTACGTTGGCATAACTTGCTCCGACACTACTTGCTCCGCCATTACTCGTTCTGACACCATTTGTTCCTTTCATTCTATTAACCCGTGGTCCGTAGACCTCCCACTTCGCCGAGCTATGACCATTTCTTTTACACTTGTTGCAAAATTTGGTGCAGAACCCCGAGTGATACTTTTCACACCTTTGGCATAGCTGCTTCTGATTGTTGTTGTTGTTGCGGTTATTATTGTTGTTGGGATGATTGTTGTAGTTGCTGTTGTTGTTGTTGTTGTTGTTGTTGTTGGGCCGTTTGTTGTTGTTGCGATTGATGTTGCGATTGTTGGGATAGTTGTTGCGATTATTGTTGTAGTTGCTGTTGTTGTTGTATTGGTGATTCTTATCACCGTTTTCCTCCCACTTTCTTTTGACTTGCTTCACATTGGCCTCTTCAGCATTCTGTTCTTATTTAAGTTTCTTGAATGCAGTTTTTACACAATATCATACAAGGATGGACTCCAAATCTTGTCCTTATTTAAGTATGCGACAGCGGAAGTTCTTAATAATTACCTGAGAATAAACATGCTTAAAACGTCAACAAACAAATGTTGGTGAGTTATAGGTTTAACCTATATATATCAAATCGTAACAATAGACCACAAGATTTCATATTTCAATATACATCCCATACATAGAGATAAAAATCATTCATATGGTGAACACCTGGTAACCGACATTAACAAGATGCATATATAAGAATATCCCCATCATTCCAGGACACCCTTCGGATATGATATAAATTTCGAAGTACTAAAGCATCCGGTACTTTGGATGGGGTTTGTTAGGCCCAATAGATCTATCTTTAGGATTCACGTCAATTAGGGTGTCTGTTCCCTAATTCTTAGATTACCAGACTTAATAAAAAGGGGCATATTCGATTTCGATAATTCAACCATAGAATGTAGTTTCACGTACTTGTGTCTATTTTGTAAATCATTTATAAAACCTGCATGTATTCTCATCCCAAAAGTATTAGATTTTAAAAGTGGGACTATAACTCACTTTCACGGATTTTTACTTCGTCGGGAAGTAAGACTTGGCCACTGGTCGATTCACGAACCTATAACAAATATGTACATATATATCAAAGTATGTTCAAAATATATTTACAATACTTTTAATACATTTTGATGTTTTAAGTTCATTAAGTCAGCTGTCCTCGTTAGTAACCTACAACTAGTTGTCCAAAGTTAGATGTACAGAAAAAAAATTGATATATATTATCTTGAATCAATACACGACCCAGTGTATACACGTCTCAGGCTAGATCACAACTCAAAGTATATATATTTTTGGAATCAACCTCAACCCTGTATAGCTAACTCCCACATTACTGCATATAGAGTGTCTATGGTTGTTCCAAATAATATATACACATGGGTCGATATGATATGTCAAAATATTTGCATACGTGTCTATGGTATCCCAAGATTACATAATATATTAGAATACATGTATAATACAATATAAGTTAGCTAGGATATGATTAATATAGATTTGTTACCAATTTTCACGTTGCTACAACAAGAAAAATTATCCAATCTTGTTTTACCCATAACTTCTTCATTTTAAATCCGTTTTGAGTGAATCAAATTGCTATGGTTTCATATTGAACTATATTTTATGAATCTAAACAGAAAAAGTATAGGTTTATAGTCAGAAATATAAGTTACAAGTCATTTTTGTAAAGATAGTCATTTCAGTCGAAAGAACGACGTCTAGATGACCATTTTAGAAAACAAACTTCCACTTTGAGTTTAACCATGATTTTTGGATATAGCTTCATGTTCATAAGAAAAATTATTTTCCCAGAAGAACAACTTTTAAATCAAAGTTTATCATAGTTTTTAATTAACTAACCCAAAACAGCCCGAGGTGTTACTACGACGGCGTATGTCCTGTTTTACAGTGTTCTTCGTGTTTCCAGGTTTTAAATCATTAAGTTAGCATATCATATAGATATAGAACATGTGTTTAGTTGATTTTAAAATTCAAGTTAGAAGGATTAACTTTTGTTTGCGAACAAGTTTAGAATTAACTAAACTATGTTCTAGTGATTACAAGTTTAAACCTTCGAATAAGATAGCTTTATATGTATGAATTGAATGATGTTATGAACATCATTACTACCTCAAGTTTTCTGGATAAAGCTACTGGAAATGAGAAAAATGGATCTAGCTTCAAAGGATCCTTGGATGGCTTGAAAGTTCTTGAAGCAGAATCATGACACGAAAAACAAGTTCAAGTAAGATTTCCACTCGAAATAAGATTGTTATAGTTATAGAAATTGAATCAAAGTTTGAATATGAGTATTACCTTGTATTAGAAATATATCTTACTATAAATAAGAAAGATTTCTTGAGGTTGGATGATCACTCTATAAGATTGAAAGTAAGCTAGCAAACTTGGAAGTATTCTTGATTTTATGAAACTAGAACTTGTAGAATTTATGAAGAACACTTAGAACTTGAAGATAGAACTTGAGAGAGATCAATTAGATGAATAAAATTGAAGAATGAAAGTGTTTGTAGGTATTTTTGGTCGTTGGTGTATGGATTAGATATAAAGGATATGTAATTTTGTTTTCATGTAAATAAGTCATGAATGATTACTCATATTTTTGTAATTTTATGAGATATTTCATGGTAGTTGCCAAATGATAGTTCCCACATGTATTAGGTGACTCACATGGGCTGCTAAGATCTGATCATTGGAGTGTATATACCAATAGTACATACATCTAAAAGCTGTTATTGTACGAGTACGAATACGGGTGCATACGAGTAGAATTGTTGATGAAACTGAACGAGGATGTAATTGTAAGCATTTTTGTTAAGTAGAAGTATTTTGATAAGTGTCTTGAAGTCTTTCAAAAGTGTATGAATACATATTAAAACACTACATGTATATACATTTTAACTGAGTCGTTAAGTCATCGTTAGTCGTTACATGTAAGTGTTGTTTTGAAACCTTTAGGTTAACGATCTTGTTAAATGTTGTTAACCCAATGTTTATAATATCAAATGAGATTTTAAATTATTATATTATCAAGATAATATGATGTATGAATATCTCTTAATATGATATATATACATTAAATGTCGTTACAACGATAATCGTTACATATATGTCTCGTTTCAAAATCATTAAGTTAGTAGTCTTGCTTTTACATATGTAGTTCATTGTTAATATACTTAATGATATGTTTACTTATCATAATATCATGTTAACTATATATATATATATATATATATATATATATATATATATATATATATATATATATATATATATATATATATATATATATCCATATATATGTCATTATATAGTTTTTACAAGTTTTAACGTTCGTGAATCACCGGTCAACTTGGGTGGTCAATTGTCTATATGAAACCTGTTTCAATTAATCAAGTCTTAACAAGTTTTAGCTTAACATGTTGGAAATACTTAATCATGTAAATAGCAATTTCATTTAATATATATAAACATGGAAAAGTTCGGGTCACTACAGTACCTACCCGTTAAATAAATTTCGTCCCGAAATTTTAAGCAGTTGGAGGTGTTGACGTATCTTCTGGAAATAAGTGCGGGTATTTCTTCATCATCTGATTTTCTCGTTCCCAGATGAACTCGGGTCCTCTACGAGCATTCCATCGAACCTTAACAATTGGTATCTTGTTTTGTTTAAGTCTTTTAACCTCACGATCCATTATTTTGACGGGTTCTTCGATGAATTGAAGTTTTTCGTTGATTTGGATTTCGTCTAACGGAATAGTGAGATCTTCTTTAGCAAAACATTTCTTCAAATTTGAGACTTGGAAAGTGTTATGTACAGCCGCGAGTTGTTGAGGTAACTCAAGTCGGTAAGCTACTGGTCCGACACGATCAATAATCTTGAATGGTCCAATATACCTTGGATTTAATTTACCTCGTTTACCAAATCGAACAACGCCTTTCCAAGGTGCAACCTTAAGCATGACCATCTCTCCAATTTCAAATTCTATATCTTTTCTTTTAATGTCGGCGTAGCTCTTTTGTCGACTTTGGGCGGTTTTCAACCGTTGTTGAATTTGGATGATCTTCTCGGTAGTTTCTTGTATTATCTCCGGACCCGTAATCTGTCTATCCCCCACTTCACTCCAACAAATTGGAGACCTGCACTTTCTACCATAAAGTTCTTCAAATGGCGCCATCTCAATGCTTGAATGGTAGCTGTTGTTGTAGGAAAATTCTGCTAACGGTAGATGTCGATCCCAACTGTTTTCGAAATCAATAACACATGCTCGTAGCATGTCTTCAAGTGTTTGTATTGTCCTTTCGCTCTGCCCATCAGTTTGTGGATGATAGGCAGTACTCATGTCTAGATGAGTTCCTAATGCTTGCTGTAATGTCTGCCAGAATCTTGAAATAAATCTGTCATCCCTATCAGAGATAATAGAGATTGGTATTCCATGTCTGGAGACGACTTCCTTCAAATACAGTCGTGCTAACTTCTCCATCTTGTCATCTTCTCTTATTGGCAGGAAGTGTGCTGATTTGGTGAGACGATCAACTATTACCCAAATAGTATCAAAACCACTTGCAGTCCTTGGCAATTTAGTGATGAAATCCATGGTAATGTTTTCCCATTTCCATTCCGGGATTTCGGGTTGTTGAAGTAGACCTGATGGTTTTTGATGCTCAGCTTTGACCTTAGAACACGTCAAACATTCTCCTACGCATTTAGCAACATCGGCTTTCATACCCGGCCACCAAAAATTTTTCTTGAGATCCTTGTACATCTTCCCCGTTCCAGGATGTATTGAGTATCTGGTTTTATGAGCTTCTCTAAGTACCATTTCTCTCATATCTCCAAATTTTGGTACTCAAATCCTTTCAGCCCTATACCGGGTTCCGTCTTCCCGAATATTAAGATGCTTCTCCGATCCTTTGGGTATTTCATCCTTTAAATTTCCCTCTTTTAAAACTCCTTGTTGCGCCTCTTTTATTTGAGTAGTAAGGTTATTGTGAATCATTATATTCATAGATTTTACTCAAATGGGTTCTCTGTCCTTCCTGCTCAAGGCGTCGGCTACCACATTTGCCTTTCCCGGGTGGTAAAGAATCTCAAAGTCGTAATCATTCAACAATTCAATCCACCTACGCTGCCTCATATTCAGTTGTTTCTGATTAAATATGTGTTGAAGACTTTTGTGGTCGGTATATATAATACTTTTGACCCCATATAAGTAGTGCCTCCAAGTCTTTAATGCAAAAACAACCGCGCCTAATTCCAAATCATGCGTCGTATAATTTTGTTCGTGAATCTTCAATTGTCTAGACGCATAAGCAATCACCTTCGTTCGTTGCATTAATACACAACCGATACCTTGCTTTGATGCGTCACAATAAATCACAAAATCATCATTCCCTTCAGGCAATGACAATATAGGTGCCGTAGTTAGCTTTTTCTTCAATAACTGGAATGCTTTCTCTTGTTCATCCTTCCATTCAAATTTTTTCCCTTTATGCGTTAATGCAGTCAAGGGTTTTGCTATTCTGGAAAAGTCTTTGATGAACCTTCTGTAGTAACCAGCTAGTCCTAAAAACTGGCTTATGTGTTTCGGAGTTTTCGGGGTTTCCCACTTTTCAACAGTTTCTATCTTTGCCGGATCCACCTTAATACCTTCTTTGTTCACTATGTGACCGAGGAATTGAACTTCTTCCAACCAAAATGCACACTTTGAAAACTTAGCGTACAATTCTTCCTTCCTCAATACTTCTAACACCTTTCTCAAATGTTCACCGTGTTCTTGGTCATTCTTTGAGTAAATAAGTATGTCATCAATGAAAACAATGACAAACTTGTCAAGGTATGGTCCACGCACTCGGTTCATAAGGTCCATGAACACAGCTGGTGTATTAGTTAAACCAAACGGTATGACCATAAACTCGTAATGACCGTAACGTGTTCTGAAAGTAGTCTTTGGAATATCATCTTCACCCGCATTTGATGATACCCGGAACTTAAGTCAATCTTTGAATAAACAGACGAGCCTTGTAGTTGATCAAATAAGTCATCGATTCTCGGTAGTGGGTCGTGGTTCTTGATGGTAAGTTTGTTCAACTCTCGGTAGTCGATACACAACCTGAATGTACCATCTTTCTTCTTGACAAACAAAACAGGAGCTCCCCACGGTGATGTGCTTGGTCGAATAAAACCACGCTCTAAAAGTTCTTGTAATTAGCTTTGTAGTTCTTTAATCTCGCTGGGTGCGAGTCTGTAAGGAGCACGAGCTATTGGTGCAGCTCCTGGTACAAGATCTATTTGAAATTCAACGGATCGATGTAGGGGTAATCCCGGTAATTCTTTCGAAAATACATCGGGAAATTGATTTGCGATGGGAACATCATTGATGCTCTTTTCTTTAGTTTGTACTTTCTCGACGTGTGTTAGAACAGCATAGCAACCTTTTCTTATTAGTTTTTGTGCCTTCAAATTACTAATAAGATGTAGCTTCGTGTTGCCCTTTTCTCCGTACACCATTAAGGGTTTTCCTTTTTCTCGTATAATGCGAATTTCATTTTTGTAACAAACGGCCTCTGCTTTCACTTCTTTCAACCAGTCCATACCGATTATCACATCAAAACTCCCTAACTCTACTGGTATCAAGTCAATCTTAAATGTTTCGCTAACCAGTTTAATTTCTCGATTCCGACATATATTATCTGCTGAAATTAATTTACCATTTGCTAATTCGAGTAAAAATTTACTATCCAAAGGCGTCAATGGACAACTTAATTTAGCACAAAAATCTCTACTCATATAGCTTCTATCTGCACCCGAATCAAATAAAACGTAAGCAGATTTATTGTCAATAAGAAACGTACCCGTAACAAGCTCCGGGTCTTCCTGTGCCTCTGCCGCATTAATATTGAAAACATTTCCACGGCCTTGTCCATTCGTGTTCTCCTGGTTCGGGTAATTTCTAATAATGTGGCCCGGTTTTCCACATTTATAACAAACTACATTGGCATAACTTGCTCCGACACTACTTGCTCCGCCATTACTCGTTCCGACACCATTTGTTCCTTTCATTCTGTTAACCCCTGGTCCGTAGACCTCACACTTCGCCGAGCTATGACCATTTCTTTTACACTTGTTGCAAAATTTAGTGCAGAACCCCGAGTGATACTTTTCACACCTTTGGCATAGCTGCTTCTGATTGTTGTTGTTGTTGTGGTTATTATTGTTGTTGGGATAATTGTTGTAGTTGCTGTTGTTGTTGTTCTTGTTGTTGTTGTTTGGCCGTTTGTTGTAGTTGCGATTGATGTTGCGATTGTTGGGATAGTTGTTGCGATTATTATTGTAGTTGCTGTTGTTGTTGTATTGGTGATTCTTATCACCGTTTTCCTCCCACTTTCTTTTGACTTGCTTCACATTGGCCTCTTCAGTAGTCTGTTCTTTAATTCTTTCTTCAATCTGGTTCACTAGTTTGTGAGCCATTCTACATGCCTGTTGTATGGAGGCGGGCTCGTGTGAACTTATATCTTCTTGGATTCTTTTCGGTAATGGTTTCACAAATGCGTCGATCTTCTCTTCCTCATCTTCGAACGCTCCCGGACACAATAGGCACAATTCTGTGAATCGTCTTTCGTACGTGGTAATATCAAATCCTTGGGTTCGTAACCCTCTAAGTTCTGTCTTGAGCTTATTGACCTCGGTTCTGGGACGGTACTTCTCGTTCATCAAGTGCTTGAATACTGACCACGGTAGTGCGTAAGCATCATCTTGTCCCACTTGCTCTAGATAGGTATTCTACCATGTTAACGCAGAACCTGTGAAGGTATGCGTAGCGTAATTCACTTTGTCCTCTTCAGTACACTTACTTATGGCAAACACCGATTCGACCTTCTCGGTCCACCGTTTCAATCCGATTAGTCCTTCGGTTCCATCAAATTCCAAAGGTTTGCAGGCAGTGAATTCTTTGTAGGTGCATCCTACACGATTTCCTGTACTGCTAGATCCTAGGTTATTGTTGGTATGTAGCGCAGCCTGTACTGCGGCTATGTTTGCAGCAAGAAAGGTACGAAATTCCTCTTCGCTCATATTCATGGTTTGTCGAGTAGTCGGTGTCATTTCCTTCAAAATAGTCAAATGGAACAAGTTAATCATACAGAATATTAAGAGTAGTCAATAGTATCTCGTAGCATAATATGAACTCATTTATAAAAGCTTTTTCTTCATATTAGCATTTTATAAGTTTAAATTCGGGTAGTACCTACCCGTTAAGTTCATACTTAGTAGCTAATATACAATTCAACTACCACAAATCTATATGAAAAACTGATTATAATAATATTTCGCGTTCAAACTTTTTCACAATATCTTACAAACTTACAATACCGCTTATTTTACATATAACATGAAATATAGCACACAATAACTTTGATACAAGATAGTTGTGAAGATAATTCTAGCTAGTACACAAGTCGTTCAGCAAAGGCAATAAAGACACGTAATTCATACGTCCAGAAACAAGTCATGCATTCTGGTTTTACTAGGACTACTTCCCATCCTTGGTCTTGTGGAACATAACCGTTATGGCCGTTGATAAGACAGCATGTTGTAACGTCATCAAAGGGACGAGGGTTACGTAATGTCCAACAGAAAAAACCTTGTTTCTCACCCCAAATACTGAGTCCGTCACTTGTGGGAACATTTTGTTTAATAGTTGTAGCCCGATGTTCTTGTTCTCACTTTGGTGAGAAGCGAACATTACTAACCCGTAAGCATAACATGCTTCTTTATGTTGCATGTTAGCCACTTTTTCTAAATCACGAAGTCCTATATTCGGATATATTGAGTCAAAATAATTTCTTAACCCGTTGCGTAAAATAGCATTTGGGTTCCCCGCAATATATGCGTCAAAGTAAACACATCGTAACTTATGAATTTCCCAATGTGATATCCCCCATCTTTCGAACGAAAGCCTTTTATAAACCAAGGCATTCTTGGAACGTTCTTCGAATGTCTTACAAACTGATCTCGCCTTAAATAGTTGTGACAAGGAATTCTGACCGACTCTAGATAAGATTTCATCAATCATGTCTCCGGGTAGGTCTCTTAAAATATTGGGTTGTCTATCCATTTTGTGTTTTTATACTGTAAAATAGACAAGAGTTAGATTCATAAAAAAAATACTTATTAATACAAGCAATTTTTACATATATCATAAAGCATAAGCACACTATATTACATATATTACACCACACAAATACAACTATCTTATTTCGACTCGCTCGTTTCTTCTTCTTCGGTTTTGGTTCGTTTTGCCAAGTTTCTAGGGATATATGATGTTCCCCTAATACGAGCTGTCGTTTTCCACATTGGTTTAGAAAAACCTGGTGGTTTAGAGGTTCCCGGGTTATTGTCACAACTTAAGAAATACGGGTGTTGACGATACACATAAAGTTCATCGGGTTTGGAATCAAATTTCTCTATTTTTATGCCCTTTCCCTTATTGTTCTCTTTTGCCTTATTAAATTGTGTTGGGGTAATTTCTATAACATCATCAGAATCCTTGTCGGGATCCGATTCATCGGAGAATTGGTAATCCTCCCAATACTTTGCTTCCTTGGCGGAAACACCATTGACCATAATTAACTTTGGTCGGTTGGTTGAGGATTTTCTTCTACTTAACCGTTTTATTATTTCCCCCACTGGTTCTATTTCTTCTTCCGGTTCCGATTCTTCTTCCGGTTCCGATTCTTCTTTCGGTTCCGACTCTTCTTCCGGTTCCTCTTCGGAAACTTGTGAATCAGTCCACGAATCATTCCAATTTACATTTGACTCTTCATTATTATTAAGTGAGTCAATGGGACTTGTTCTAGAGGTAGACATCTATCACATAATATCAAACGCGTTAAGAGATTAATATATCACATAATATTCAAATGTTAAAAATATATAGTTTCCAACAAAATTTGTTAAGCAATCATTTTTCAAGTAAACACGGTCGAAGTCCAGACTCACTAATGCATCCTAACAAACTCGATAAGACACACTAATGCAAAATTCTGGTTCTCTAAGACCAACGCTCGGATACCAACTGAAATGTCCAGTTCTTATTGATTAAAAACGTTCCATATTAATTGATTTCGTTGCGAGGTTTTGACCTCTATATGAGACGTTTTTCAAAGACTGCATTCATTTTAAAACAAACCATAACCTTTATTTCATCAATAAAGGTTTAAAAAGCTTTACGTAGATTATCAAATAATGATAATCTAAAATATCCTGTTTACACACGACTATTACATAATGGTTTACAATACAAATATCTTACAACGAAATAAGTTTCTTGAATGCAGTTTTTACACAATATCATACAAGCATGGACTCCAAATCTTGTCCTTATTTAAGTATGCGACAGCGGAAGTTCTTAATAATCACCTGAGAATAAACATGCTTAAAACGTCAACAAAAAAATACTGGTGAGTTATAGGTTTAACCTATATATATCAAATCGTAATAATAGACCATAAGATTTCATATTTCAATATACATCCCATACATAGAGATAAAAATCATTCATATGGTGAACACCTGGGAACCGACATTAACAAGATACATATATAAGAATATCCCCATCATTCCGGGACACCCTTCGGATATGATATAAATTTCGAAGTACTAAAGCATCCGGTACTTTGGATGGGGGTTGTTAGGCCCAATAGATCTATCTTTAGGATTCGCGTCAATTAGGGTGTCTGTTCCCTAATTCTTATATTACCAGACTTAATAAAAAGGGGCATATTTGATTTCGATAATTCAACCATAGAATTTAGTTTCACGTGCTTGTGTCTATTTTGTAAATCATTTATAAAACTGCATGTATTCTCATCCCAAAAATATTAAATTTTAAAAGTGGGACTATAACTCACTTTCACAGATTTTTACTTCGTCGGGAAGTAAGACTTGGCCACTGGTCGATTCACGAACCTATAACAAATATGTACATATATATCAAAGTATGTTCAAAATATATTTACAACACTTTTAATACATTTTGATGTTTTAAGTTCATTAAGTCAGCTGTCCTCGTTAGTAACCTACAACTAGTTGTCCAAAGTTAGATGTACAGAAAAAAATTGATATATATTATCTTGAATCAATCCATGACCCAGTGTATACACGTCTCAGGCTAGATCACAACTCAAAGTATATATATTTTTGGAATCAACCTCAACCCTGTATAGCTAACTCCCACATTACTGCATATAGAGTGTCTATGGTTGTTCCAAATAATATATACACATGGGTCGATATGATATGTCAAAACATTTGCATACGTGTCTATAGTATCCCAAGATTACATAATATATTAGAATACATGTATAATACAATATAAGTTAGCTAGGATATGATTAATATAGATTTGTTACCAATTTTCACGTTGCTACAACAAGAAAAATTATCCAATCTTGTTTTACCCATAACTTCTTCATTTTAAATCTGTTTTGAGTGAATCAAATTGCTATGGTTTCATATTGAACTATATTTTATGAATATAAAAAGAAAAAGTATAGGTTTATAGTCAGAAATATAAGTTACACGTTATTTTTGTAAAAGTAGTCATTTCAGTCGAAAGAACGACGTCTAGATGACCATTTTAGAAAACAAACTTCCACTTTGAGTTTAACCATGTTTTTTGGATATAGCTTCATGTTCATAAGAAAAATCATTTTTCCAGAAGAACAACTTTTAAATCAAAGTTTATCATAGTTTTTAATTAACTAACCCAAAACAGCCCGCGGTGTTACTACGACGGCGTATGTCCGGTTTTACAGTGTTCTTAGTGTTTTCAGGTTTTAAATCATTAAGTTAGCATATCATATAGATATAGAACATGTGTTTAGTTGATTTTAAAAGTCAAGTTAGAAGGATTAACTTTTGTTTGCGAACAAGTTTAGAATTAACTAAACTATGTTCTAGTGATTACAAGTTTAAACCTTCGAATAAGATAGCTTTATATGTATGAATCGAATGATGTTATGAACATCATTACTACCTTAAGTTTTCTGGATAAAGCTACTTGAAATGAGAAAAATGGATCTAGCTTCAAAGGATCCTTGGATGGCTTGAAAGTTCTTGAAGCAGAATCATGACACGAAAAACAAGTTCAAGTAAGATTTCCACTCGAAATAAGATTGTTATAGTTATAGAAATTGAATCAAAGTTTGAATATGAGTATTACCTTGTATTAGAAAGATATCTTACTGTAAATAAGAAAGATTTCTTGAGGTTGGATGATCACTCTACAAGATTGGAAGTAACCTAGCAAACTTGGAAGTATTCTTGATTTTATGACACTAGAACTTGTAGAATTTATGAAGAACACTTAGAACTTGAAGATAGAACTTGAGAGAGATCAATTAGATGAATAAAATTGAAGAATGAAAGTGTTTGTAGGTGTTTTTGGTCATTGGTGTATGGATTAGATATAAAGGATATGTAATTTTGTTTTCATGTAAATAAGTCATGAATGATTACTCATATTTTTGTAATTTTATGAGATATTTCATGCTAGTTGCCAAATGATGGTTCCCACATATGTTAGGTGACTCACATGGACTGCTAAGAGCTGATCATTGGAGTGTATATACCAATAGTACATACATCTAAAAGCTGTTATTGTACGAGTACGAATACGGGTGCATACGAGTAGAATTGTTGATGAAACTGAACGAGGATGTAATTGTAAGCATTTTTGTTAAGTAGAAGTATTTTGATAAGTGTATTGAAGTCTTTCAAAAGTGTATGAATACATATTAAAACACTACATGTATATACATTTTAACTGAGTCGTTAAGTCATCGTTAGTCGTTACATGTAAGTGTTGTTTTGAAACCTTTAGGTTAACGATCTTGTTAAATGTTGTTAACCCAATGTTTATAATATCAAATGAGATTTTAAATTATTATATTATCAAGATAATATGATGTATGAATATCTCTTAATATGATATATATACATTAAATGTCGTTACAACGATAATCGTTACATATATGTCTCGTTTCAAAATCATTAAGTTAGTAGTCTTGCTTTTACATATGTAGTTCATTGTTAATATACTTAATGATATGTTTACTTATCATAATATCATGTTAACTATATATATATATATATATATATATATATATATATATATATATATATATATATATATATATATATATATATATATATATATATATATATATATATATATATATATATATATATATATATATATATATATATATATCCATATATATGTCATCATATAGTTTTTACAAGTTTTAACGTTCGTGAATCACCGGTCAACTTGGGTGGTCAATTGTCTATATGAAACCTATTTCAATTAATCAAGTCTTAACAAGTTTGATTGCTTAACATGTTGGAAACACTTAATCATGTAAATAACAATTTCATTTAATATATATAAACATGGAAAAGTTCGGGTCACTACAGTACCTACCCGTTAAATAAATTTCGTCCCGAAATTTTAAGCAGTTGGAGTTGTTGACGTATCTTCTGGAAATAAGTGCGGGTATTTCTTCTTCATCTGATCTTCTCATTCCCAGGTGAACTCGGGTCCTCTATGAGCATTCCATCGAACCTTAACAATTGGTATCTTGTTTTGTTTAAGTCTTTTAACCTCACGATCCATTATTTCGACGGGTTCTTCGATGAATTGAAGTTTTTCGTTGATTTGGATTTCGTCTAACGGAATAGTGAGATCTTCTTTAGCAAAACATTTCTTCAAATTCGAGATGTGGAAAGTGTTATGTACAGCCGCGAGTTGTTGAGGTAACTCAAGTCGGTAAGCTACTGGTCCAACTCGATAAATAATCTTGAATGGTCCAATATACCTTGGATTTAATTTACCTCATTTACCAAATCGAACAATGCCTTTCCAAGGTGCAACCTTAAGCATGACCATCTCTCCAATTTCAAATTCTATATCTTTTCTTTTAATGTCGGCGTAGCTCTTTTGTCGACTTTAGGCGGTTTTCAACCGTTGTTGAATTTGGATGATCTTCTCGGTAGTTTCTTGTATTATCTCCTGACCCGTAATCTGTCTATCCCCCACTTCACTCCAACAAATTGGAGACCTGCACTTTCTACCATAAAGTGCTTCAAATGGCGCCATCTCAATGCTTGAATGGTAGCTATTGTTGTAGGAAAATTCTGCTAACGGTAGATGTCGATCCCAACTGTTTCCGAAATCAATAACACATGCTCGTAGCATGTCTTCAAGCGTTTGTATCGTCCTTTCGCTCTGCCCATCAGTTTGTGGATGATAGGCAGTACTCATGTCTAGACGAGTTCCTAATGCTTGCTGTAATGTCTGCCAGAATCTTGAAATAAATCTACCATCCCTATCAGAGATAATAGAGATTGGTATTCCATGTCTGGAGATGACTTCCTTCAAATACAGTCGTGCTAACTTCTCCATCTTGTCATCTTCTCTTATTGGCAGGAAGTGTGCTGATTTGGTGAGACGATCAACTATTACCCAAATAGTATCAAAACCACTTGCAGTCCTTGACAATTTAGTGATGAAATCCATGGTAATGTTTTCCCATTTCCATTCCGGGATTTCGGGTTGTTGAAGTAGACCTGATGGTTTCTGATGCTCTGCTTTGACCTTAGAACACGTCAAACATTCTCCTACGTATTTAGCAACATCGGCTTTCATACCCGGCCACCAAAAATGTTTCTTGAGATCCTTGTACATCTTCCCCGTTCCAGGATGTATTGAGTATCTGGTTTTATGAGCTTCTCTAAGTACCATTTCTCTCATATCTCCAAATTTTGGTACCCAAATCCTTTCAGCCCTATACCGGGTTCCGTCTTCCCGAATATTAAGATGCTTCTCCGATCCTTTGGGTATTTCATCCTTTAAATTTCTCTCTTTTAAAACTCCTTGTTGCGCCTCCTTTATTTGAGTAGTAAGGTTATTGTGAATCATTATATTCATAGATTTTACTCGAATGGGTTCTCTGTCCTTCCTGCTCAAGGCGTCGGCTACCACATTTGCCTTCCTCGGGTGGTAACGAATCTCAAAGTCGTAATCATTCAACAATTCAATCCACCTACGCTGCCTCATATTCAGTTGTTTCTGATCAAATATGTGTTGAAGACTTTTGTGGTCGGTATATATAATACTTTTGACCCCATATAAGTAGTGCCTCCAAGTCTTTAATGCAAAAACAATCGCGCCTAATTCCAAATCATGCGTCGTATAATTTTGTTCGTGAATCTTCAATTGTCTAGACGCATAAGCAATCACCTTCGTTCGTTGCATTAATACACAACCGAGACCTTGCTTTGATGCGTCACAATAAATCACAAAATCATCATTCCCTTCAGGCAATGACAATATAGGTGCCGTAGTTTACTTTTTCTTCAATAACTGGAACGCTTTCTCTTGTTCATCCTTCCATTCAAATTTCTTCCCTTTATGCATTAATGCAGTCAAGGGTTTTGCTATTCTAGAAAAGTCTTGGATGAACCTTCTGTAGTAACCAGCTAGTCCTAAAAACTGGCGTATGTGTTTCGGAGTTTTCGGGGTTTCCCACTTTTCAACAGTTTCTATCTTTGCCGGATCCACCTTAATACCTTCTTTGTTCACTATGTGACCGAGGAATTGAACTTCTTCCAACCAAAATGCACACTTTGAAAACTTAGCGTACAATTCTTCCTTCCTCAATACTTCTAACACCTTTCTCAAATGTTCACCATGTTCTTGGTCATTCTTTGAGTAAATAAGTATGTCATCAATGAAAACAATGACAAACTTGTCAAGGTATGGTCCACACACTCGGTTCATAAGGTCCATGAACACAGCTGGTACATTAGTTAAACCAAACGGCATGACCATAAACTCGTAATGACCGTAACGTGTTCTGAAAGCAGTCTTTGAAATATCATCTTCTTTCACCCGCATTTGATGATACCCGGAACGTAATTCAATCTTTGAATAAACAGACGAGCCTTGTAGTTGATCAAATAAGTCGTCGATTCTCGGTAGTGGGTAGCGGTTCTTGATGGTAAGTTTGTTCAACTCTCGGTAGTCGATACACAACCTGAATGTACCATCTAGTGGGTAGTGAGACTTCAAGGAGAAATTTTTACGTTCACACAAAAGCCAAATGAAACTCTGTATGAGGCATGGACAAGATTTGGAAAGTTATTGAGAGGATGTCCGCAACATGGTTTAGATGCTTATCAAATAGTACAAATATTCTACCAAGGATGCGACATTACTACAAGAAAAGACATCGATATAGCAGCTGGTGGTTCCATTATGAAGAAAACCGCAACTGAAGCTTACAAAATTATTGATAACACTGCTTCCCACTCACATGAGTGGCATCAAGAAAAAGATATCGTTAGATCATCTAAAGCAGCTAGAGCCGATTCTAGCCATGACTTTGATTCCATTTCCGCAAAGATAGATGCTGTCGAGAGACGAATGGAAAAGATGACTAAAGATATTCACTCAATACGAATTAGTTATGAGCAGTGTGGAGGACCACATTTAACAAAAGATTGTCTCAGTATTGAACAAACAATGGAACAAAGAGAAAATGTTTCATACATGAACCAAAGACCTGGAAATAATTATGAGAATAATTATCAACCGCCAAGACTAATCTACAATCAAAATCAGAATTATAATCGAAATGTTCCATACAACAACCAACAAGGTCCTAGCAATCAACAAGTATCTAACAATACTTACAATCAGCAAAGACCTATTTTTCAAAACAAACCACCACAAATCGATGATAAAAAGCCAAATTTAGAAGATATGATGTCAAAGTAGTTGAACCTCAAACTCAATTTTTCACATCTCAGAAACAAACGAATGAACAAAATGCTCAAGCATTTAGAAATCAACAAGCTTCTATTCAAAATTTGGAACAAGAAGTGAGCAACCTAGCAAGGTTGATAGGTGAAAGAAAACCAGGAAGTCTACCTAGTGATACAAATGTTAACCCCCGGAATGAAACGGCTAAATCCATTACTACAAGAAGTGGTATTACACTTAAACCACCTGAAATACCTGTAATTTCTGATGATGCTATTCCCACTCCACAAGAACCACAATATGTTCAAGAGAAGGAAAAAGAACCGGTAGTTGAAAAGGTTAATGAAGATAACACAGTTAAGGCAAAACCTTATGTTAAACCATACCAATCACCACTTCCTTACCCGAGTTAAATGAGAAAAGAAAGACTTGAAGCCGAGCAATCCAAATTCTTAGATATGTTTAAACAAATAAATGTCAATCTTCCTTTCATTGATGTAATTTCAGGAATGCCAAGATATGCTAAATTCTTGAAAGATCTAATCACAAAAGAAAATGGAAGAACTCTCGACTGTTACTATAAATGCTAATTGTTCTGCAGTACTGTTGAATAAGATACCAGAAAAATTATCAGATCCAGGAAGTTTCACGATTCCATATTTTCTGGGTAGTCTTAGTTCAATAGAAGCATTGGCAGACTTAGGTGCTAGTATAAATTTAATGCCGTATTCACTATACGCTAAACTAGACCTTGGAGAATTGAAACTAACACGAATAAGCATACAACTAGCCGATCGATCAGTAAAATATCCTAGAGGGATAATGGAGAACATGCTAGTTAAAGTTGGTACTTTAGTATTTCCAGTAGATTTTGTTATTCTGGACATGGAAGAAGATTCTCGAGTTCCTCTCATATTAGGAAGACCATTTTTAAACACGGCTAATGCAATAATAGACGTGTTCGATAAGAAACTGGCCCTAAGTATAGAGGACGAGAGTGTTACCTTTTCTGTTGATAGAGCCATGCAACAACCGCAATCGGCAGATGATACATGTTATTATATTCAAACTATAGATTCACATGCAGAATTGTTAGAAGAATTTCCAGAATTACAAGGAACGGGAGAATGTTCTTTAGGAGAAGGAACTGAACCAATTGATGAAGCTGAAATGTTAACTACACTTATGGCTAATGAATACGAACCAACAATAGAAGAACTTCAAATGCTAAAAGAGGAAGACAGATATCGATATAAATCATCGATAGAAGAATCACCGACATTAGATTTAAAGCCACTTCCAAACCATTTGGAATATGCTTATTTACATGGTGAATCTGAATTACCTGTAATAATATCGCCTTCTCTTACGAAAAATGAAAAATCTCAACTCATTTCTATGCTAAAAGCTCATAAACCAGCTATTGCATGGAAGATTCATGATATTAAAGGAATAAGTCCTTCGTATTGCACACATAAAATCCTTATGGAAGAAGGTCATAAAACGTATGTGCAATGCCAACGAAGACTAAATCCTAATATGCAAGATGTTGTTAAGAAAGAAATTATTAAACTGCTTGATGCAGGTTTAATTTATCCAATCTCTGATAGTCCATGGGTAAGCCCAGTTCAATGCGTACCTAAGAAGGGTGGCATGACTGTCATCACAAATAAGAAAAATGAGCTTATTCCTACTAGGACTGTAACAGGATTGCGTGTTTGTATAGATTATAGAAAATTAAATGACGCCACCAGAAAAGATCACTTTCCCTTACCTTTCATTGATCAAATGTTGAAAAGATTAGCTGGAAATAGTTACTATTATTTTCTTGACGGTTTCTCCGGATACTTTCAAATTCCAATAGCACCCGAGGACCAAGAGAAAACCACATTCACGTGCCCTTATGGTACTTTTGCTTACACACGCATGCCATTTGGACTTTGCAACGCCCCTGCAACCTTTCAAAGGTGCATGATGGCGATTTTTCATGACATGATAGAGAGAATGCATGGAAGTTTTCATGGATGACTTTTCAGTCTTCGGTGATACTTTTGAAACATGTCTAGTTAATCTTGAACGAATGCTTATTAGATGCGAACAATCAAATCTAGTAATTAATTGGGAGAAATGCCACTTCATGGTTAAAGAAGGCATCGTTCTTGGTCATAAAATTTCAAAGGAAGGAATTGAAATGGATAGAGCTAAAGTAGATGTAATTGCTAAACTTCCACATCCCACCAATGTTAGAGGAGTTAGGAGTTTTCTAGGGCATGCCGGTTTTTACCGACGTTTCATAAAAGATTTTTCTAAAATTGCCACTCCTATGAATAAACTCCTAGAAAAGGATGCTCCATTCATCTTTTCGGATGAATGCATCAAATATTTTAATATTCTTAAAGAGAAACTCACTAATGTAGTGACCCGAACTTTTCCATGTTTATATATATTAATTGAGATTGATATTTACATGATTAAATGTTTCCAACATGTTAAGCAATCAAACTTGTTAAGACTTGATTAATTGAAATATGTTTCATATAGACAATTGACCACCCAAGTTGACCGGTGATTCACGAACGTTAAAACTTGTAAAAACTATATGATGACATATATATGGATATATATATAGTTAACATGATACTATGATAAGTAAACATATCATTAAGTATATTAACAATGAACTACATATGTAAAAACAAGACTACTAACTTAATGATTTTTAAACGAGACATATATGTAACGATTATCATTGTAAAGACATTTAATGTATATATATCATATTAAGAGATATTCATACATGATAATATCATGATAATATAATAATTTAAAATCTCATTTGATATTATAAACATTGGGTTAACAACATTTAACAAGATCGTTAACCTAAAGGTTTAAAAACAACACTTACATGTAATGACTAACGATGACTTAACGACTCAGTTAAAATGTATATACATGTAGTGTTTTAATATGTATTTATACACTTTTGAAAGACTTCAATACACTTATCAAAATACTTCTACTTAACAAAAATGCTTACAATTACATCCTCGTTCAGTTTCATCAACAATTCTACTCGTATGCACCCGTATTCGTACTCGTACAATACACAGCTTTTAGATGTATGTACTATTGGTATATACACTCCAATGATCAGCTCTTAGCAGCCCATGTGAGTCACCTAACACATGTGGGAACCATCATTTGGCAACTAGCATGAAATATCTCATAAAATTACAAAAATATGAGTAATCATTCATGACTTATTTACATGAAAACAAAATTACATATCCTTTATATCTAATTCATACACCAACGACCAAAAACACCTACAAACACTTTCATTCTTCAATTTTCTTCATCTAATTGATCTCTCTCAAGTTCTATCTTCAAGTTCTAAGTGTTCTTCATATATTCTACAAGTTCTAGTTACATAAAATCAAGAATACTTTCAAGTTTGCTAGCTCACTTCCAATCTTGTAAGGTGATCATCCAACCTCAAGAAATCTTTGTTTATTACAGTAGGTTATCATTCTAATACAAGGTAATAATCATATTCAAACTTTGGTTCAATTTCTATAACTATAACAATCTTATTTCAAGTGATGATCTTACTTGAACTTGTTTTCGTGTCATGATTCTGCTTCAAGAACTTCGAGCCATCCAAGGATCCGTTGAAGCTAGATCCATTTTTCTCTTTTCCAGTAGGTTTATCTAAGGAAATTAAGGTAGTAATGATGTTCATAACATCATTCGATTCATACGTATAAAGCTATCTTATTCGAAGGTTTAAACTTGTAATCAGTAGAACATAGTTTAGTTAATTCTAAACTTGTTCGCAAACAAAAGTTAATCCTTCTAACTTGACTTTTAAAATCAACTAAACACATGTTCTATATCTATATGATATGCTAACTTAATGATTTAAAACTTGAAAACACGAAAAACACCGTAAAACCGGATTTACGTCGTCGTAGTAACACCTCGGGCTGTTTTGGGTTAGTTAATTAAAAACTATGATAAGCTTTGATTTAAAAGTTGTTATTCCGAGAAAATGAGTTTTATTATGAACATGAAACTATATCCAGAAATTATGGTTAAACTCAAAGTGGAAGTATGTTTTCTAAAATGGTCATCTAGACGTCGTTCTTTCGACTGAAATGACTACTTTTACAAAAACGACTTGTAACTTATTTTTCCGACTATAAACCTATACTTTTTCTGTTTAGATTCATAAAATAGAGTTCAATATGAAACCATAGCAATTTGATTCACTCAAAACGGATTTAAAATGAAGAAGTTATGGGTAAAACAAGATTGGTTAATTTTTCTCATTTTAGCTACGTGAAAATTGGTAACAAATCTATTCCAACCATAACTTAATCAACTTGTATTGTATATTATGTAATATTGAGATACCATAGACACGTATACAATGTTTTGACCTATCATGTCGACACATCTATATATATTTCGGAACAACCATAGACACTCTATATGTGAATGTTGGAGTTAGCTATACAGGGTTGAGGTTGATTCCAAAATATATATAGTTTGAGTTGTGATCAATACTGAGATACGTATACACTGGGTCGTGGATTGATTCAAGATAATATTTATCGATTTATTTCTGTACATCTAACTGTGGACAACTAGTTGTAGGTTACTAACGAGGACAGCTGACTTAATAAACTTAAAACATCAAAATATATTAAAAGTGTTGTAAATATATTTTGAACATACTTTGATATATATGTATATATTGTTATAGGTTCGTGAATCAACCAGTGGCCAAGTCTTACTTCCCGACGAAGTAAAAATCTGTGAAAGTGAGTTATAGTCCCACTTTTAAAATCTAATATTTTTGGGATGAGAATACATGCAGGTTTTATAAATGATTTACAAAATAGACACAAGTACGTGAAACTACATTCTATGGTTGAATTATCAAAATCGAATATGCCCCTTTTTATTAAGTCTGGTAATCTAAAAATTAGGGAACAGACACCCTAATTGACGCGAATCCTAAAGATAGATCTATTGGGCCTAACAAACCCCATCCAAAGTACCGGATGCTTTAGTACTTCGAAATTTATATCATATCCGAAGGGTGTCCCGGAATGATGGGGATATTCTTATATATATGCATCTTGTTAATGTCGGTTACCAGGTGTTCACCATATGAATGATTTTTATCTCTATGTATGGGATGTGTATTGAAATATGAAATCTTGTGGTCTATTGTTACGATTTGATACATATAGGTTAAACCTATAACTCACCAACATTTTTGTTGACGTTTTAAGCATGTTTATTCTCAGGTGATTATTAAGAGCTTCCGCTGTCGCATACTTAAATAAGGACGAGATTTGGAGTCCATGCTTGTATGATATTGTGTAAAAACTGCATTCAAGAAACTTATTTTGTTGTAACATATTTGTATTGTAAACCATTATATAATGGTCGTGTGTAAACAGGATATTTTAGATTATCATTATTTGATAATCTACGTAAAGCTTTTTAAACCTTTATTGATGAAATAAAGGTTATGGTTTGTTTTAAAATGAATGCAGTCTTTGAAAAACGTCTCATATAGAGGTCAAAACCTCGCAACGAAATCAATTAATATGGAACGTTTTTAATCAATAAGAACGGGACATTTCAGTTGGTATCAGAGCGTTGGTCTTAGAGAACCAGAATTTTGCATTAGTGTGTCTTATCGAGTTTGTTAGGATGCATTAGTGAGTCTGGACTTCGACCGTGTTTACTTGAAAAATGATTGCTTAACAAATTTTGTTGGAAACTATATATTTTTAACATGTGAATATTATGTGATATATTAATCTCTTAACGCGTTTGATATTATGTGATAGATGTCTACCTCTAGAACAAGTCCCATTGACTCACCTAATAATAATGAAGAGTCAAATGTAAATTGGAATGATTCGTGGACTGATTCACAAGTTCCCGAAGAGGAACCGGAAGAAGAGTCGGAACCGGAAGAAGAATCGGAACCGGAAGAAGAATCAGAACCGGATGAAGAAATAGAACCGGTGGGGGAAATAATAAAACGGTTAAGTAAAAGAAAATCCTCAACCAACCGACCAAGGTTAATTATGGTCAATGGTGTTTCCGCCAAGGAAGCAAAATATTGGGAGGATTACCAATTCTCCGATGAATCGGATTCCGACGAGAATTCCGATGATGTTATAGAAATTACCCCAACTGAATTTAAAAAGGCAAAAGAAAATAATAAGGGAAAGGGCATAAAAATAGAGAAATCTAATTCCAACCCCGATGAACTTTATATGTATCGTTAACCCCCGAAGTCCTTAAGTTGTAACAATGACCCGGGAACCTCTAAACCACCAGGTTTTTCTAAACCAATGTGGATAACGACGGCTCGTATTAGGGGAAAATCATATATCCCTAGAAACTTGGCAAAACGAACCAAAACCGAAGAAGAAGAAGAAACAAGCGAGTCGGAATAAGATAGTTGTATTCATGTGGTGTAATATATGTAATATAGTGTGCTTATGCTTTATGATATATGTAAAAATTGCTTGTATTAATAAGTATTTTTTTTATGAATCTAACTCTTGTCTATTTTACAGTATAAAAACGCAAAATGGATAGACAACCCAATATTTTAAGAGACCTACCCGGAGACATGATTGATGAAATCTTGTCTAGAGTCGGTTAGAATTCCTCGGCACAACTATTTAAGGCGAGATCAGTTTGTAAGACATTCGAAGAACGTTCCAAGAATGTCTTGGTTTATAAGAGACTTTCGTTTGAAAGATGGGGGATATCACATTGGGAAACCCATAAGTTACGATGTGTTTACTTTGACGCATATATTGCGGGGAACCCAAATGCTATTTTACGCAACGGGTTAAGAAATTATTTTGACTCAATGTATCCGAATATAGGACTTCATGATTTAGAAAAAGCAGCTAACATGCAACATAAAGAAGCATGCTATGCTTATGGGTTAGTAATGTTCGCTTCTCACCAAAGTGAGAAAAAGAACATCGGGCTACAGCTATTAAACAAAACGTTCCCACAAGTGACGGAGTCAGTAATTGGGGTAAGAAATGAGGTTTTTAGATTGTTACGGGACTGTTGGACATTACGTAACCCTCGTCCCTTTGACGACGTTACAACACGCTGTCTTATCAACGGCCATAACGGTTATGTTGCACAAGACCAAGGATGGGAAGTAGTCCTAGTAAAACCAGAATGCATGACTTGTTTCTGGACGTATGAATTACGTGTCTTTATTGCCTTTGCTGAACGACTTGTGTACTAGCTAGAATTATCTTCACAACTATCTTGTATCAAAGTTATTGTGTGCTATATTTCATGCTTTATGTAAAATAAGTGGTATTGTAAGTTTGTAAAATATTGTATAAAAGTTTGAACGCGAAATATTATTATAATCAGTTTTTCATATAGAATTGTAGTAGTTGAATTGTATATTAGCTACTAAGTATGAACTTAACGGGTAGGTACTACCCGAATTTAAACTTATAAAACGCTAATATGAAGAAAAAGCTTTTATAAATGAGTTCATATTATGCTACGAAATACTATTAACTACTCTTAATATTCTGTATGATTAACTTGTTCCATTTGACTATTTTGAAGGAAATGGCACCGACTACTCGACACACCGTGAATATGAATGAAGAGGAATTCCGTACTTTTCTAGCTTCAAACATAGCCGCAGTACAGGCTGCGCTACATACCAACAATAACCTTGGATCTAGCAGTACAGGAAATCGTGTAGGATGCACCTACAAAGAAATCACTGCCTGCAAACCTTTGGAATTTGATGGAACCGAAGGACCGATCGGATTGAAACGGTGGACCGAGAAGGTTGAATCGGTGTTTGCCATAAGTAAGTGTACTGAAGAGGACAAAGTGAAGTACGCTACGCATACCTTCACAGGTTCTGCGTTAACATGGTGGAATACCTATCTAGAGCAAGTGGGACAAGACGATGCGTACGCACTACCGTGGTCAGCATTCAAGCACTTGATGAACGAGAAGTACCGTCCCAGAACCGAGGTCAATAAGCTCAAGACAGAACTTAGAGGGTTACGAACCCAAGGATTTGATATTACCACGTACGAAAGACGATTCACAGAATTGTGCCTATTGTGTCCGGGTGCATTCGAAGATGAGGAAGAGAAGATCGACGCGTTTGTGAAAGGATTACCGGAAAGAATCCAAGAAGATATAAGTTCACACGAGCCCGCCTCCATACAACAGGCATGTAGAATGGCTCACAAACTAGTGAACCAGATTGAAGAAAGAATTAAAGAACAGACTGCTGAAGAGGCCAATGTAAAGCAAGTAAAAAGAAAGTGGGAGGAAAACGGTGATAAGAATCACCAATACAACAACAACAGCAATTATAACAATAATCGCAACAACTATCCTAACAATCGCAACATCAATCGCAACTACAACAAACGGCCCAACAACAACAACAACAACAACAACAACAACAACAACAACAACAGCAACCACAACAATCATCTTAACAACAATAATAACTGCAACAACAACAACAATCAAAAGCCGCTATGCCAAAGGTGTGAAAAGTATCACTCGGGGTTCTGCACTAAATTTTGCAACAAGTGTAAAAGAAATGGTCATAGCGCGGCGAAGTGTGATGTCTACGGACCAGGGGTTAATAGAACGAAAGGAACAAATGGTGTCGGAACGAGTAATGGCGGAGCAAGTAGTGTCGGAGCAAGTTATGCCAATGTAGTTTGTTATAAATGTGGAAAACCGGGCCACATTATTAGAAATTGCCCGAACCAGGAGAACACGAATGGACAAGGCCGCGGAAGAGTTTTCAATATTAATGCGGCAGAGGCACAGGAAGACCCGGAGCTTGTTACGGGTACGTTTCTTATTGACAATAAATCTGCTTACGTTTTATTTGATTCGGGTGCGGATAGAAGCTATATGAGTAGAGATTTTTGTGCTAAATTAAGTTGTCCATTGACGCCTTTGGATAGTAAATTTTTACTCGAATTAGCAAATGGTAAATTAATTTCAGCAGATAATATATGTCGGAATCGAGAAATTAAACTGGTTAGCGAAACATTTAAGATTGATTTGATACCAGTAGAGTTAGGGAGTTTTGATGTGATAATCGGTATGGACTGGTTGAAAGAAGTGAAAGCAGAGATCGTTTGTTACAAAAATGCAATTCGTATTATACGAGAAAAAGGAAAACCCTTAATGGTGTACGGAGAAAAGGGCAACACGAAGCTACATCTTATTAGTAATTTGAAGGCACAAAAACTAATAAGAAAAGGTTGCTATGCTGTTCTAGCACACGTCGAGAAAGTACAAACTGAAGAAAAGAGCATCAATGATGTTCCCATTGCAAAAGAATTTCCCGATGTATTTCCGAAAGAATTACCGGGATTACCCCCACATCGATCCGTTGAATTTCAAATAGATCTTGTACCAGGAGCTGCACCAATAGCTCGTGCTCCTTACAGACTCGCACCCAGCGAGATGAAAGAACTGCAAAGCCAATTACAAGAACTTTTAGAGCGTGGTTTCATTCGACCAAGCACATCACCGTGGGGAGCTCCTGTTTTGTTTGTCAAGAAGAAAGATGGTACTTTCAGGTTGTGTATCGACTACCGAGAGTTGAACAAACTTACCATCAAAAACCGCTACCCACTACCGAGAATCGACGACTTATTTGATCAACTACAAGGCTCGTCTGTTTATTCAAAGATTGACTTACGTTCCGGGTATCATCAAATGAGGGTGAAAGAAGATGATATTCCAAAGACTGCTTTCAGAACACGTTACGGTCATTACGAGTTTATGGTCATGCCGTTTGGTTTAACTAATGCACCAGCTGTGTTCATGGACCTTATGAACCGAGTGTGTGGACCATACCTTGACAAGTTTGTCATTGTTTTCATTGATGACATACTTATTTACTCAAAGAATGACCAAGAACACGGTGAACATTTGAGAAAGGTGTTAGAAGTATTGAGAAAGGAAGAATTGTACGCTAAGTTTTCAAAGTGTGCATTTTGGTTGGAAGAAGTTCAATTCCTCGGTCACATAGTGAACAAAGAAGGTATTAAGGTGGATCCGGCAAAGATAGAAACTGTTAAAAAGTGGGAAACCCCGAAAACTCCGAAACACATACGCCAGTTTTTAGGACTAGCTGGTTACTACAGAAGGTTCATCCAAGACTTTTCCAGAATAGCAAAACCCTTGACCGCATTAACGCATAAAGGGAAGAAATTTGAATGGAATGATGAACAAGAGAAAGCGTTTCAGTTATTGAAGAAAAAGCTAACTACGGCACCTATATTGTCATTGCCTGAAGGGAATGATGATTTTGTGATTTATTGTGATGCATAAAAGCAAGGTCTCGGTTGTGTATTAATGCAACGAACGAAGGTGATTGCTTATGCGTCTAGACAATTGAAGATTCACGAACAAAATTATACAACGCATGATTTGGAATTAGGCGCGGTTGTTTTTTCATTAAAGACTTGGAGGCACTACTTATATGGGGTCAAAAGTATTATATATACCGACCACAAAAGTCTTCAACACATATTTAATCAGAAACAACTGAATATGAGGCAGCGTAGGTGGATTGAATTATTGAATGATTACGACTTTGAGATTCGTTACCACCCGGGGAAGGCAAATGTGGTAGCCGATGCCTTGAGCAGGAAGGACAGAGAACCCATTCGAGTAAAATCTATGAATATAATGATTCATAATAACCTTACTACTCAAATAAAGGAGGCGCAACAAGGAGTTTTAAAAGAGGGAAATTTAAAGGATGAAATACCCAAAGGATCGGAGAAGCATCTTAATATTCGGGAAGACGGAACCCGGTATAGGGCTGAAAGGATTTGGGTACCAAAATTTGGAGATATGAGAGAAATGGTACTTAGAGAAGCTCATAAAACCAGATACTCAATACATCCTGGAACGGGGAAGATGTACAAGGATCTCAAGAAACATTTTTGGTGGCCGGGTATGAAAGCCGATGTTGCTAAATACGTAGGAGAATGTTTGACGTGTTCTAAGGTCAAAGCTGAGCATCAAAAACCATCAGGTCTACTTCAACAACCCGAAATCCCGGAATGGAAATGGGAAAACATTACCATGGATTTCATCACTAAATTGCCAAGGACTGCAAGTGGTTTTGATACTATTTGGGTAATAGTTGATCGTCTCACCAAATCAGCACACTTCCTGCCAATAAGAGAAGATGACAAGATGGAGAAGTTAGCACGACTGTATTTGAAGGAAGTCGTCTCCAGACATGGAATACCAATCTCTATTATCTCTGATAGGGATGGCAGATTTATTTCAAGATTCTGGCAGACATTACAGCAAGCATTAGAAACTCGTCTAGACATGAGTACTGCCTATCATCTACAAACTGATGGGCAGAGCGAAAGGACGATACAAACGCTTGAAGACATGCTACGAGCATGTGTTATTGATTTCGAAAACAGTTGGGATCGACATCTACCATTAGCAGAATTTTCCTACAACAACAGCTACCATTCAAGCATTGAGATGGCGCCGTTTGAAGCACTTTATGGTAGAAAGTGCAGGTCTCCCATTTGTTGGAGTGAAGTGGGGGATAGACAGATTACGGGTCCGGAGATTATACAAGAAACTACCGAGAAGATCATCCAAATTCAACAACGGTTGAAAACCGCCCAAAGTCGACAAAAGAGCTACGCTGACATTAAAAGAAAAGATATAGAATTTGAAATTGGATAGATGGTCATGCTTAAAGTTGCACCTTGGAAAGGCGTTGTTCGATTTGGTAAATGAGGGAAATTAAATCCAAGGTATATTGGACCATTCAAGATTATTGATCGTGTCGGACCAGTAGCTTACCGACTTGAGTTACCTCAACAACTCGCGGCTGTACATAACACTTTCCACGTCTCGAATTTGAAGAAATGTTTTGCTAAAGAAGATCTCACTATTCTGTTAGATGAAATCCAAATCAACGAAAAACTCCAATTCATCGAAGAACCCGTCGAAATAATGGATCGTGAGGTTAAAAGACTTAAGCAAAACAAGATACCAATTGTTAAGGTTCGATGGAATGCTCGTAGAGGACCCGAGTTCACCTGGGAGCATGAAGATCAGATGAAGAAGAAATACCCGCATCTATTTCCAGAAGATTCGTCAACACCTTCAACAGCTTAAAATTTCGGGACGAAATTTATTTAACGGGTAGGTACTGTAGTGACCCGAACTTTTCCATGTTTATATATATTAATTGAGATTGATATTTACATGATTAAATGTTTCCAACATGTTAAGCAATCAAACTTGTTAAGACTTGATTAATTGAAATATGTTTCATATAGACAATTGACCACCCAAGTTGACCGGTGATTCACGAACGTTAAAACTTGTAAAAACTATATGATGACATATATATGGATATATATATAGTTAACATGATACTATGATAAGTAAACATATCATTAAGTATATTAACAATGAACTACATATGTAAAAACAAGACTACTAACTTAATGATTTTTAAACGAGACATATATGTAACGATTATCGTTGTAAAGACATTTAATGTATATATATCATATTAAGAGATATTCATACATGATAATATCATGATAATATAATAATTTAAAATCTCATTTGATATTATAAACATTGGGTTAACAACATTTAACAAGATCGTTAACCTAAAGGTTTAAAAACAACACTTACATGTAACGACTAACGATAACTTAACGACTCAGTTAAAATGTATATACATGTAGTGTTTTAATATGTATTTATACACTTTTGAAAGACTTCAATACACTTATCAAAATACTTCTACTTAACAAAAATGCTTACAATTACATCCTCGTTCAGTTTCATCAACAATTCTACTCGTATGCACCCGTATTCGTACTCGTACAATACACAGCTTTTAGATGTATGTACTATTGGTATATACACTCCAATGATCAGCTCTTAGCAGCCCATGTGAGTCACCTAACACATGTGGGAACCATCATTTGGCAACTAGCATGAAATATCTCATAAAATTACAAAAATATGAGTAATCATTCATGACTTATTTACATGAAAACAAAATTACATATCCTTTATATCTAATCCATACACCAACGACCAAAAACACCTACAAACACTTTAATTCTTCAATTTTCTTCATCTAATTGATCTCTCTCAAGTTCTATCTTCAAGTTCTAAGTGTTCTTCATATATTCTACAAGTTCTAGTTACATAAAATCAAGAATACTTTCAAGTTTGCTAGCTCACTTCCAATCTTGTAAGGTGATCATCCAACCTCAAGAAATCTTTGTTTCTTACAGTAGGTTATCATTCTAATACAAGGTAATAATCATATTCAAACTTTGGTTCAATTTCTATAACTATAACAATCTTATTTCAAGTGATGATCTTACTTGAACTTGTTTTCGTGTCATGATTCTGCTTCAAGAACTTCGAGCCATCCAAGGATCCGTTGAAGCTAGATCCATTTTTCTCTTTTCCAGTAGGTTTATCCAAGGAAATTAAGGTAGTAATGATGTTCATAACATCATTCGATTCATACGTATAAAGCTATCTTATTCGAAGGTTTAAACTTGTAATCACTAGAACATAGTTTAGTTAATTCTAAACTTGTTCGCAAACAAAAGTTAATCCTTCTAACTTGACTTTTAAAATCAACTAAACACATGTTCTATATCTATATGATATGCTAACTTAATGATTTAAAACTTGAAAACACGAAAAATACCGTAAAACCGGATTTACGCCGTCGTAGTAACACCTCGGGCTGTTTTGGGTTAGTTAATTAAAAACTATGATAAGCTTTGATTTAAAAGTTGTTATTCTGAGAAAATGAGTTTTATTATGAACATGAAACTATATCCAAAAATTATGGTTAAACGCAAAGTGGAAGTATGTTTTCTAAAATGGTCATCTAGACGTCGTTCTTTCGACTGAAATGACTACTTTTACAAAAACGACTTGTAACTTATTTTTCCGACTATAAACCTATACTTTTTCTGTTTAGATTCATAAAATAGAGTTCAATATGAAACCATAGCAATTTGATTCACTCAAAACGGATTTAAAATGAAGAAGTTATGGGTAAAACAAGATTGGTTAATTTTTCTCATTTTAGCTACGTGAAAATTGGTAACAAATCTATTCCAACCATAACTTAATCAACTTGTATTGTATATTATGTAATCTTGAGATACCATAGACACGTATACAATGTTTCGACCTATCATGTCGACACATCTATATATATTTCGGAACAACCATAGACACTCTATATGTGAATGTTGGAGTTAGCTATACAGGGTTGAGGTTGATTCCAAAATATATATAGTTTGAGTTGTGATCAATACTGAGATACGTATACACTGGGTCGTGGATTGATTCAAGATAATATTTATCGATTTATTTCTGTACATCTAACTGTGGACAACTAGTTGTAGGTTACTAACGAGGACAGCTGACTTAATAAACTTAAAACATCAAAATATATTAAAAGTGTTGTAAATATATTTTGAACATACTTTGATATATATGTATATATTGTTATAGGTTCGTGAATCAACCAGTGGCCAAGTCTTACTTCCCGACGAAGTAAAAATCTGTGAAAGTGAGTTATAGTCCCACTTTTAAAATCTAATATTTTTGGGATGAGAATACATGCAGGTTTTATAAATGATTTACAAAATAGACACAAGTACGTGAAACTACATTCTATGGTTGAATTATCAAAATCGAATATGCCCCTTTTTATTAAGTCTGGTAATCTAAAAATTAGGGAACAGGCACCCTAATTGACGCGAATCCTAAAGATAGATCTATTGGGCCTTACAAACCCCATCCAAAGTACCGGATGCTTTAGTACTTCGAAATTTATATCATATCCGAAGGGTGTCCCGGAATGATGGGGATATTCTTATATATATGCATCTTGTTAATGTCGGTTACCAGGTGTTCACCATATGAATGATTTTTATCTCTATGTATGGGATGTGTATTGAAATATGAAATCTTGTGGTCTATTGTTACGATTTGATACATATAGGTTAAACCTATAACTCACCAACATTTTTGTTGACGTTTTAAGCATGTTTATTCTCAGGTGATTATTAAGAGCTTCCGCTGTCGCATACTTAAATAAGGACCAGATTTGGAGTCCATGCTTGTATGATATTGTGTAAAAACTGCATTCAAGAAACTTATTTTGTTGTAACATATTTGTATTGTAAACCATTATGTAATGGTCGTGTGTAAACAGGATATTTTAGATTATCATTATTTGATAATCTACGTAAAGCTTTTTAAACCTTTATTGATAAAATAAAGGTTATGGTTTGTTTTAAAATGAATGCAGTCTTTGAAAAACGTCTCATATAGAGGTCAAAACCTCGCAACGAAATCAATTAATATGGAACGTTTTTAATCAATAAGAACGGGACATTTCAACTAATGCGCCGATCATGATAACTCCAAATTAGAATCTACCGTTTGAACTTATGTGCGGTGCAAGTGATTTTGCAATGGGAGCCGTTTTAGGACAAAGGATTGAAAAACGATTTCAACCTATTTATTACGCTAGTAACACGTTACAAGGAGCACAAACGAATTACATAACTACTGAAAAATAACTCCTTGCTATTGTCTTTGCTTTTGAAAAATTTCGTTCATATCTCGTTCTAGCTAAAACGGTGGTCTATACCGACCATTCTGCTCTTAGATACTTATTTTCAAAACAAGATGCTAAACCACGATTAATCCATTGGATCTTACTCTTACAAGAGTTCGATATTGAAATCCGAGACAGAAAATCTCGCCGCTGATCATCTTTCTCGTCTTGAAAATCCTGAATTAGAAGTTCTAAATGAATCGGTCATACAAGATAACTTCCCTGATGAATATCTATTGATGATAGATTATAATGAAATTCCATGGTTTGCAGACTATGCAAACTACTTAGTATGTGGATTCCTTGAAAAAGGATTATCATACCAAAAACGAAAGAAATTCTTTAGTGATATAAAACGCTATTTCTGGGAAGATCCACATTTGTTTAAAAGTTTTCCCGATGGAATAATACGCCGATGAGTATTCGGAGATGAAGCTAGTCAAATCTTAAACCATTGTCACACATGACCAACAGGAGGGCATTATGGGCCTCAACTTACAGCAAGAAAAGTTTATGATGTTGGATTCTATTGGCCTACAATTTTCAAAGACGCACACCTTCTTTGCAAATCCTGTGATGCTTGTCAAAGGGCCGGAAAAATAAGTCAACGTGATGAAATGCCACAAAATGTCATTCAAGTATGTGAAGTATTTGACGTTTAGGGTATTGACTTTATGGGTCCATTTCTAAAATCTCATAATAATCTCTACATTCTCGTTGCTATTGATTATGTATCTAAATGGGCGGAAGCACAAGCTCTCCCGACTAACGATGCACGAGTTGTCGTCAACTTCTTAAAACGTCTTTTTGCAAGGTTCGGAACACCGAAAGCTTTAATAAGTGATCGGGGTACTCATTTTTGTAATAATCAACTTGAGAAAGTTCTCAAAAGATATGGAGTAACTCATAAAATCTCAACCGCTTATCATCCACAAACAAGTGGACAAGTTGAAAATACCAATCGAGCTTTAAAACGTATTCTAGAGAAAGCCGTAGGATCAAATCCGAAGGAATGGTCCATGAAATTGGAGGATGCACTCTGGGCTTTTAGAACAGCCTACAAAACTTCAATTGGAACCACACCTTTTAAACTCGTTTACGGAAAAGCATGTCATCTTCCAGTAGAAATTGAACACAAAGCATTTTGGGCTTTGAAGACATGTAATCTTGATTTACATGAAGCCGGACGTCTACGGTTAAGTCAACTAAACGAATTAGAAGAATTAAGACTTGAGGCATATGAAATTTCCTTAATCTATAAGGAAAGAACGAAGAAATGGCATGATAAAAGAATCATAAGTTCAAAAGAATTTAAGGAAGGAGATAGAGTTCTTCTTTTCAATTCACGATTCAAACTATTTCCTGGAAAATTGAAATCAAGATGGTCTGGATCATTTATAGTCAAAAGAGTTTTCCCATACGGAACAATAGAGTTAATAAATTCAAATGGGATTGAATTTAAAGTTAATGGTCACAGAGTTAAACATTACATACATGGTCCGATGGAAGTTGACAATAAAGTCTATTACAATTTTACCACCCAAGAAAACCTTCAAAATGAAAACATAAATATGTTATCAACAACATATGAAAAATCAAAATTGAAAAATGGGGAGGATTCAAATTGGAGTGATGAAGAAGAATTTCTATACAAACCTCCCATTCCAAGAAATGAAGAAAAAGAAGTTCAAATAGAAGTGAAAGAACCAAGAAAAGAACACCCCAAAAAGGTTAACAAACTAACTCGACTTACTAAAGTAGAAGACCCGGGTGAATTTATCATTTCTTGCTTGCTTAATGATGGTGCTATATATAATGGACTCGCAGATTTAGGAGCAAGTGCAAATATTATGCCTCTTTCCTTATACAAAAGATTAGGTATGGGTAAATTAAAACCAACTAAAATAGGTGTTTGATAATGCTAAAAAAAACATATATTTCATAGCATTATTCCTCAAGAAAGACAAGCTTTTAGTTGCAATTGTTCTATTTACAAGTGATATTCGTTTAAATGATAAAAGGTGAAGACAAAAGATAGATTCGACGAATTGAAGACGCAAACGACCAAAAAGCTCAAAAGTACAAAATACAATCAAAGTGGTTCCAATTATTGATAAGAAACGTCTCAAAATTACAAGAATACAAGATTCAAAACGCAAAGTACAAGATATTAAATTGTACGCAAGGACGTTCGAAAATCCGGAACCGGGACCAGAGTCAACTCTCAACGCTCGACGCAACGGACTAAAAATTACAAGTTAACTATGTATATAAATATAATATAATATCTAATTAATTATATAAATTATATATATATTATATTTATATATTAAAACCGTCGGCAGACTAGGATCCAAACTTGTGTGAGCTGGGTTTACGAACTCCGCGACTTGCGGAGTTTGTAGTGCAAAGGGACCGCGACTCGCGGAGATAGCCTGGACAAAAATGCCTATAAAAGCTAACGCATTTTGATCGTTTTATATATCCTTTTATCAATCTCTCTATAAACGTGTATATATATATATATATATATATATATATATATATATATATATATTAATTTTAATTTTAATTTTAATTTCTAATAATAAGGGTATGTTAGCGAATGTTATAAGGGTGTAAGTCGAAATTCTGTCCGTGTAACGCTACGCTATTTTTAATCATTGTAAGTTATGTTCAACCTTTTTAATTTAATGTCTCGTAGCTAAGTTATTATTATGCTTATTTAATACCGAAGTAATCATGATGTTGGGCTAAAAATATATAAATTTGGGTAATTGGGCTTTGTACCATAATTGGGGTTTGGACAAAAGAACGACACTTGTGGATATTAGACTATGGGCTATTAATGGGCTTTATATTTGTTTAACTAAATGATAGTTTGTTAATTTTAATATGAAGATTTACAATTGGACGTCCCTATAAATAACCATATACACTCGATCGGACACGATGGGCGGGGTATTTATATGTACGAATAATCGTTCATTTAACCGGATACAGAAATGGATTAATAGTCTATGGAATTATTAAAACAGGGGTAAAATTATGTACAAGGACACTTGGCATAATTGATAACAAAGTATTAAAACCTTGGGTTACACGCAGTCGATATCCTGATGTAATTATTAAACAAAGTATTAAAACCTTGTTACAGTTTAAGTCCCCAATTAGTTGGAATATTTAACTTCGGGTATAAGGATAATTTGACGAGGATACTCGCACTTTATATTTATGACTGATGGACTGTTATGGACAAAAACCAGACGGATATATTAAATAATCCAGGACAAAGGACAATTAACCCATGGGCATAAAACTAAAATCAACACGTCAAACATCATGATTACGGAAGTTTAAATAAGCATAATTCTTTTATTTCATATTTAATTTCCTTTATTTTATATTTAATTGCACTTCTAATTATCGTACTTTTATTTATTGTCATTGTATTTAATTGCACTTTTAATTATCGTACTTTTTTATTGCAAGTTCATTTTATCGCACTTTTATTTATCGCAATTTCATTATCGTTATTTACTTTACGCTTTAAATTAAGTCTTTTATTTATTTAATATTTTACATTAGGTTTTAACTGCGACTAAAGTTTTAAAATCGACAAACCGGTCATTAAACGGTAAAAACCCCCCTTTATAATAATAATATTACTTATATATTTTTGTATTTTTATAAATTAAAACTAATATAGCGTTAAGCTTTGTTTAAAAGATTTTTCCTGTGGAACGAACCGGACTTACTAAAAACTACACTACTGTACGATTAGGTACACTGCCTATAAGTGTTGTAGCAAGGTTTAAGTATATTCATTCTATAAATAAATAAATATCTTGTGTAAAATTGTATCGTATTTAATAGTATTTAGTTGTAAAAATAAATCTATTTCATATACACCTCTACGCACATCAAGTATTTTTGGCGCCGCTGCCGGGGAACGACGAAGCGAAACACCACACACATAAAAAAAAGAGAATTTTTATTAAGTTTTATTTAATTTTTGTAAAAATACATTTTAAATATTAAAAAAATATAAAAATTTAAAAACCGAAAAAGAAAAAAAATATATATATATATAAATCTATTTTTAAGATTTTTATTTATAAAATTATAAAGTATTTCAATTTTTTTATTTTAGTTTTTAAAATATAAGTTTTTATTTATTATATTTTATATAATTATTAAAAACAGAAAAATATATAAAATATAATTTAAAAAAAACTACAGAACCTGTCGAACGATATTTGTGCATTTAAAATTTTAACCTCCGAGACTCGCGGGATTTTCTGGTACGTGGCACCGCAACTTGCGGAGCCACCCTGACACGAGCAGAAGCCCTAATTCTGCATTAATTACATGTAATTATTATTATTATTTATTTAAAAACTCTAATTAGGTTTTTTTAATTAATTAATTTAGTTTAGTTTTAAAAATTTTATATATTTAGTTTAATTAGTTTAATTAAATTGTAAAATTAATAGTTTTATTAAATAAATAATATAAAAATAATATTTTTATAACAATTGTACTTTTTACAACTTTTAGTATATTTTTATATTTTGTCCCTTTTTAATTGTTTTAGCGTAATTTTTTGTATTTTTCGCTCATATTTAGTTTTAATCCATAGTTTTTACCATAGTTATTTTTATTTCTAGATTTTTAAACTTTGCCGTAAAATCCCTTAAGTGCTTTCTCTTTAGACTAAGATTTAGGTGCTTTAGAATTTTGCGACGCCTTTTTAAGTTTTAGTACCTTTTTAAGATATTGCCATTTGGGATATAGTTTTTCTTGTAAGCTTTAATATTTTTAGACGCAACTTTTAATTTTTAGTTTTTAGTTCCTTTTTAAGTTTTGACGCACTACTTTCTTATTTTTATTTTTCGACGCCTTTTACCTATGTATCAATTATCACTCCAATTAGTAATCTCAATTTGCAATTTTAATTTTAAGTTAGTGATAGTAATAAGGTTGGGTTAGTCGAGTGTTTTAAAGTTTTATAAGTCACTCTTTTTCTTTCTTATTTTTCGACGCCTTTTATTTTTCAACCCTTTTCTTTTTCGACCTTTTTCGACGCGATCTTTTTCTTTCTTATTTCTCGACATTCTAGTTTTAGGACTTAGAATTTATTCTATTTCTTCTCTAAATTTCTTTAAATTACGAAAATTTATTTTAAGTGGTTAAATTGATAGACATCAAAATTTTTTGGTTCGTAGTAATAGTTGGATTTGTACGTGGACCGGGTTATTGGAGCCAAACAGTACTCAATTATATTGAGACCAAACGAATCCTGCTCCTCTGCTGCATCTTTTGGCTATTCGAAACGTGGGCAAAATCAGAAAAGTCTATTAATTGGATAACTTATATAATTTTTCTTTCCTTTTAAAAACTAATAGGATATTTAGTGAATGCACCGAGCAAGACGTTCACCACATTTTGTACGTTCACCACCTGTAACCAGATCAAGACATCTAGCAAATATTGTCGCCGTTGATTTTTCTTTAGAATCGTCATCCAGTCGACCAAGTACTCCAATTCAAATTTCCGATAATCCATTTTTTGAACCCGACCTCACAATTGAGAATCCGGAAAATATTCAGGGATGATTCATAGATCCTGAATCATTAATTTTTCCTCCGGAACCACCAATCATTCAAACAGAGATTGTTGAGGAGCGAACCATTAAATCAGAATCCTCTAGTGATTCAGATTCAACAAATTCAATTATGGAGAATCTGGAACCTCTAAGTATGGAAAACCGAATGCGAGCTAAACGTACTGGCCAAGGTCACGCAATTACTCATTCAGACATTAATGCGCCAGATTATGAAATCAAAGGACAAATTCTACATATGGTGACTAATCAATGCCAATTTAGTGGTGCGCCGAAGGAAGATCCAAATGAACATCTTCGTACCTTTAATAGGATCTGCACACTATTTAAAATCCGAGAAGTTGAGGATGAACAGATATATCTCATGTTATTTCCCTGGACTTTAAAGGGAGAAGCCAAAGATTGGTTGGAATCATTACCTGAAGGGGCGATCGATACATGGGACATTTTAGTTGAAAAATTTCTTAAACAATTCTTTCCAGCATCTAAAGTCGTGAGACTTCAAGGAGAAATTGTTACGTTCACACAGAAACCAAATGAAACTCTATATGAGGCATGGATAAGATTTGGAAAGTTATTGAGAGGATGTCCGCAACATAGTTTAGACACTTGTCAAATAGTACAAATATTCTACCAAGGATGCGACATCACTACAAGAAAAGACATAGATATAGCAGCTGGTGGTTCTATTATGAAGAAAACAGAAACTGATGCTTACAAAATTATTGATAACACGGCTTCCCACTCACATGAGTGGCACCAAGAAAAAGACATCGTTAGATCATCTAAAGCAGCTAGAGCCGATTCTAGCCATGACTTAGATTCCATTTCTGCAAAGATAGACGCTGTCGAGAGACGAATGGAAAAGATGACTAAAGATATTCACTCAATACGAATTAGTTATGAACAGTGTGGAGGACCACATATGACAAAAGATTGTCTCAGTATTGAACTAACAATGGAACAAAGAGAGAATACTTCATACATGAACCAAAGGCCTAGAAATAATTATCAGAATAATTATCAACCGCCAAGACCGATTTACAATCAAAACCAGAATTATAACTGAAATATTCCATACAACAACCAACAAGGTCCTAGCAATCAACAAGTATCCAATAATACTTACAACCAGCAAAGACCTAATTTTGAAAACAAACCACCACAACCCGATGATAAAAATCCGAATTTAGAAGATATGATGACGAAGCTAGTTGAAACTCAAATGCAGTTTTTCACATCTCAGAAACAAACTAATGAACAAAATGCTCAAGCATTTAGAAATCAACAAGCTTCTATTCAAAATCTGAAATAAGAAGTGAGTAACCTAGCAAGGTTAATAGGTGAAAGTAAACCAGGAAGTCTACCTAGTGATACAAATGCTAACCCCCGGAATGAAACAGCTAAAGCCATTACCACAAGAAGTGGTACAACACTTAAACCACCTGAAATACCTGTAATTTCTGATGAAGCTATTCATACTCCTCAAGAACCACAACCTGAACAAGATAAGGAAAAAGAACCGGTAGTTGAAAAGGTTAATGAAGATAACACAGTTAAAGCTAAACCTTATGTTAAACCATACCAACCACCACTTCCTTATCCGAGTAAAATGAAAAAAGAGAAACTTGAAGCCGAGCAATCCAAATTCTTGGATATGTTTAAACAGATAAATGTAAATCTTCCTTTCATTGATGTGATTTCAGGAATGCCTAGATATGCTAAATTTCTAAAAGATCTAATCTCAAATAGAAATAAAATGGAAGAACTCTCGGCTGTTACTATGAATGCTAATTGTTCAGCAGTGCTGTTGAATAAGATACCAGAAAAACTATCTGATCCAGGAAGTTTCACAATTCCATGTTTTCTAGGTAGTCTTAGTTCAATAGAAGCATTGGCAGACTTAGGTGCTAGTATAAATTTAATGCCGTATTCACTATACGCTAAACTAGACCTTGGAGAATTGAAACCAACAAGAATAAGCATACAACTAGCCGATCGATCAATAAAATATCCTAGAGGGATAATGGAAAACATGCTAGTTAAAGTTGGTACTTTAGTATTTCCAGTAGATTTTGTTGTTCTGGACATGGAAGAAGATTCTCAAGTTCCTCTCATATTAGGAAGACCATTCTTAAACACGGCTAAAGCCATGATAGACGTGTTTGGTAAGAAACTGACCCTAAGTATAGAGGATGAGAGTGTTACCTTTTCAGTTGATAGAGCAATGCAACAACCACAATCTGCAGATGATACATGTTATTATATTCAAACTATAGATTCACATGCAGAATTGTTAGAAAAATTTCCAGAATTACAAGGAACAGGAGAATGTTCTTTAGGAGAAGGGACTGAACCAATTGATGAAACTGAAATGTTAGCTACACTAATAGCTAATGGATATGAACCAACAATAGAAGAAATTCAAATGCTAAAAGAAGAAGACAGATATCGATATAAATCATCGATAGAAGAACCACCGACATTAGAATTAAAGCCACTTCCAAACCATTTGGAATACGCTTATTTACATGGTGAATCTGAATTACCTGTAATAATATCGTCTTCTCTTACTGAAAATGAGAAATCGCAACTCATTTCTGTGTTGAAAGCTCATAAACTAGCCATTGCATGAAAGATTCATGATATTAAAGGAATAAGTCCTTCGTATTGCACACATAAAATCCTTATGGAAGAAGGTCATAAAACGTATGTGCAACGCCAACGAAGACTAAATCCGAATATGCAAGATATTGTTAAGAAAGAAATTATTAAACTGCTAGATGCAGGTTTAATTTATCCAATCTCTGATAGTCCATGGGTAAGCCGAGTTCAATGCGTGCCTAAGAAGGGTGGCATGACTGTCATTACAAATGCGAAAAATGAGCTTATTCCGACTAGGACTGTAACAGGATGGCGTGTATTTATTGATTATAGAAAATTAAATGATGCCACCAGAAAAGATCACTTTCCCTTACCTTTCATTGATCAAATGTTGGAAAGATTAGCCGAAAATAGTTACTATTGTTTTCTTGATGGTTTTTCCGGATATTTTCAAATTCCAATAGCACCCGAAGACCAAGAGAAAACCACATTCACGTGCCCTTATGGTACTTTTGCTTACAAACGCATGCCATTTGGACTTTGTAACGCCCCTGCAACCTTTCAAAGGTGCATGATGGCGATTTTTCACGACATGATAGAAGAATGCATGAAAGTTTTCATGGATGACTTTTCAGTCTTCGGTGATATATTTGAATCATGTCTAGTGAATCTTGAACGAATGCTTATTAGATGCGAACAATCAAATCTAGTACTTAATTGGGAGAAATGTCATTTCATGGTTAAAGAAGGCATCGTTCTTGGACATAAAATTTCAAAGGAAGGAATTGAAGTGGATAGAGCTAAAGTAGATGTAATTGCTAAACTTCCACATCCCACCAATGTTAGAGGAGTTAGGAGTTTTCTAGGGCATGCCGGTTTTTACCGACGTTTCATAAAAGATTTTTCTAAAATTGCCACTCCTATGAATAAACTCCTAGAAAAGAATGCTCCATTCATCTTTTCAGATGAATGTATCAAATCTTTTAATATTCTTAAAGAGAAACTCACTAATGCGCCGATCATGATAACACCAAATTGGAATCTACCGTTTAAACTAATGTGCGATGCAAGTGATTTTGCAATGGGAGCCATTTTAGGACAAAGGATTGAAAAACGATTTCAACCTATATATTATGCTAGTAAGACATTACAAGGAGCACAAACAAATTACACAACTACTGAAAAAGAACTCCTTGCTATTGTCTTTGCTTTTGATAAATTTCGTTCATATCTCGTTCTAGCAAAAACGGTGGTCTATACCGACCATTCTGCTCTTAGATACCTATTTTCGAAACAAGATGCTAAACCAAGATTAATCCGTTGGATCTTACTCTTACAAGAATTTGATATTGAAATCCGAGATAAAAGAGGAGCAGAAAATCTCGCCGCTGATCATCTTTCTCGTCTTGAAAATCCTGAATTAGAAGTTCTAAATGAATCGGCCATACAAGACAACTTTCGTGATGAATATCTATTGAATATAGATTATAATGAAATTCCATGGTTTGCAGACTATGCAAACTACTTAGTATGTGGATTCCTTGAAAAAGGATTATCGTACCAAAAACGAAAGAAATTCTTCAGTGATATAAAACACTATTTCTGGGAAGATCCACATTTGTTTAAAAGTTATCCCGATGGAATAATACGCCGATGTATATTCGGAGATGAAGCTAGTAAAATCTTAAACCATTGTCACACAGGACCAACAGGAGGGCATTATGGGCCACAACTAATAGCAAGGAAAGTTTATGATGCTGGATTCTATTGGCCTACAATTTACAAAGACGCACACCTTCTTTGCAAATCCTGTGATGCTTGTCAAAGGGCCGGAAAAATAAGTCAACATGATGAAATGCCACAAAATATCATTCATGTATGTGAAGTATTTGACATTTGGGGTATTGACTTTATGGGTCCATTTCCAAAATCTCATAATAATTTATACATTCTCGTAGCCATTGATTATGTATCTAAATGGGCGGAAGCACAAGCTCTCCCAACTAACGATGCACGAGTTGTAGTCAACTTTTTAAAACGTCTTTTTGCAAGGTTTGGAACACCGAAAGCTTTAATAAGTGATCGGGGAACTCATTTTTGTAATAATCAACTTGAGAAAGTTCTTAAAAGATATGGAGTAACTCATAAAATCTCCACCGCATATCATCCACAAACAAGTGGACAAGTTGAAAATACCAACCGAGATTTGAAATGTATTCTAGAGAAAACCGTAGGATCAAATCCGAAGGAATGGTCCATAAAATTGGAGGATACACTCTGGGCTTTTAGAACAGCCTACAAAACTCCAATTGGAACCACACCTTTCAGACTCGTTTACGAAAAAGCATGTCATCTTCCAGTAGAAATTGAACACAAAGCATTTTGGGCTTTGAAGACATGTAATCTTAATTTACATGAAGCTGGATGTCTACGGTTAAGTCAACTAAACGAGTTAGAAGAATTAAGACAAGAAGCATACGAAAATTCGTTAATCTATAAGGAAAGAACGAAGAAATGGCATGATAAAAGAATCAGAAGTTCAAAAGAATTTAAAGAAGGAGACAGAGTTCTTCTTTTCAATTCACGATTCAAGCTATTTTCTGGAAAATTGAAATCCAGATGGTCTGGACCATTTATAGTCAAAAGAGTTTTCCCATACGGAACAGTAGAATTAATAAATTCAAATGGGATTGAATTTAAGGTTAATGGTCACAGAGGTAAACACTACATAGATAGTCTGATGGAAGTCGACAACGAAGTTAATTATAATTTCGATACCACAGCTAACTAAGTGTGGGGAGAATCAAGTCTTTGAAGGATAATATGTATTTCTGTTAGAGTTAGATTTTCTGTTTTCGTGTAGTTCTCGAAAATGGAACCCGAATGGTCTTTCCCTAGCAGACCCTAAAGAACTAGTCTTCTCCTCCCATTCTGAATTTTTATTTTTTTTAGGTTTTTACGAAATGAAGACTTCCTGTGAACTAAACCATGGTCTAATGCTACACTCTCTGATCACTAAACGTAATAATGACACACTTCCAAGTGAAATAGTATCATTAATCAGAGGTAAATTGGACGGAGTAAGAAAAGAATCCAGATGCGAAGATAATAAGTTACAATTTGGTAAAGGAAAATCAAAATCCGCAGCGAAAAGAAGAGCACGACACCTTGAAAGATGTCACAAATGCGGAAAATGGTCACACGAAGGTAAATGTTCAAATAATCAAACCTATTCAATCACCGAATTTGTTACTTTATGCAGAGATGGACCGTTCATATGTTTAGAAGAAAAAACGTTAAATGCTCGAGGTTACGCCTATGTAGCCATGGAAAACCAATTAGTCCGACTATCTTATGAGTGGGCTAGAGCATATCACTAAGAAATCTATTTCACAGGTAAGTTTGTACATTTTTCATTTTTATTTTTTATTTTTATTTTTTACCTTTTGATAATAAACGCTAATTTGTTCGCTATAAAGTATTATATTGGTATTCGATGAAATTAGATCTTGCGACCGAAATTATTGATATCATACAAAAATTTATTACATCACTGCGAAATTTAACGTTTATTCTTAAGGTATAAATGTAGCGACCCGAAAAAATCATGTTTGACGGCGCCGTCTACGTAGGTTCCATTACATGGTCATAAGTCTTTAAGACAAAGTTTGACCGAAAATATGTCGCATTCATTTCATAAGTGTGGATGTTTCAAAGTTTACAAAAGTAGTTTCCATAACTAGTACATAACGGTGTTTAAGTACAAATGAAACACGTGCGACACAGTTTAAAGTAGTCAAAAGACGCTCCACATATGCATGTATACACGACATCCAAAGCAAGTATCAAAAGAATGAGCGGAAGCATGTATCACCTAATGTTCAAGGACCTGAGAAAAACATAGAAATCTGTCAACGAAAACGTTGGTGAAATCATAGGTTTACGTAAGTAAGTGAGTAAAAGTAAGTCGAACCACAAGATTTACATCAATGATAAAATAGTAATACATTCTAAAAGTTAATATTCACGAGCACCCAATTATCAAGGCTTAACATTCCGTCCATTGAACCCCATTACTAGTGCTAGAACAACACTGTTTCTCGAAAATATATTTCATCTGTGGACGGTAGCGAACCGTCCGAGATGAGGGTTTGTCAAACCCATATGGCCATACAACATAAGTTCACGCCTACACTTACACCCTGCAAGTGTAACTAATGATAATCGAATTGAGGATTTCGTTCTAAACTTGTATGTAGAATGTTTGTTTTCCTCTACTTGTGTTCACTTAGTTAAAAAGAAATGTTTATGTTTTCTCATCCCAAATGTAAGTTCAAAAGAGTAAAAGTGGGACTATGATCTCACCTTGAGCGCAAGAGTAAATAAGTACTTCGACAAGTAACGTGTGCAAAGAACAATGCTAATCTTGACCTAAACAAATAGGTTGTATCAATAACGATAGTCACGATTGGTCAAAGATGTTCAATTAGTCATATGGCTCGTTACGACTCGATTATGTAGCATGTGAATCAATTTGTCAAGTTTCATGCAAGATACAAGTATAGAAACAAGTTAGGAATGTTGCATAATCATTTGGTTAAGTTTGACAAAAAGTCAAACTTTGGTCGGTCAAAGTCAACGAAAAAGTCAACACGTTCGGGTCGGGTCCCGAACTATTTTTCTGAGGTTTTTAATCATATATGAGCATGTTAGAATAAGTTACATGTGAATCGGAGGTGCATAGCAAACATTATTCGAAAATTGACAAAGTTGGACAGACCACTTTGGCGCGCCGCGCGGGTATATGGCGCGCCGCGCCATTACCTGTACAGAGAAATCTGGCAGTTTTTAAGTTTTATGCACGAACCTAACTTCAAACAATCACCATTTATGACCCGCAAACAACCAAAACATGTATCTTATATCATCGGAAAGGTATTTTGACAAAGAAAACAACTAAACACATTTCAACAATCACATTTACTTTTACAACAACCAAAATCACATTCAAAGCTCCTCATTAAATGCATTCAAGTTCATAAATGAAATTTGATGATTCGGCAACCAATTTACATGAATGATATGCCGTTTCGAAGGTGATCAAGCATACAATACAACCTAACACTTACAAATAACATTTCATGTCATTCAAAGCATTAAATGTTCACATTAAATTCTATCAAACCCTAACCAACAACATCAAAATCACTAATCATGTTTATGAAGTTTTCTAAAACAACCTACACATCAAATTGAAGCTAGTGATACTAGGAACACATTTAATACATGGATTTATCACTTTTAACAACATTCAAACAACCAAATCACCAAATCAAACACACCAAAGTTCATATTCAAACTAGTTACTTCAAATAACGAAATCGAACATATAAATCATATATTCATGTTAGACTTGAGCCATAGACACTAATTAACAACTTTATAACTTAAAAACATCAAGAACACAAAATCTAGTGATTTTAGAAAGTTACCCAATTGTAATGAAATCGGTATGGAATCGAAGAGGAAGTTGCAAGGATTCCAAATATACAATTTGTTTTAATTGATGCTTGCTTGAACGATTTTAGATGATGAATCTTTGTATGAGTATTTGAGAGAAAAATGAAAAGTATTAAATGAAAAGAGAAATGAAAGGGATAATGGATGGTGGAAGGGGTGTTGACTAGTCAAAAGCTAGTCACACCTTTGATCACTTGACAAAACTAGTCCCTCAAGTTCGGTTGCGGGTGCGTGAATTACCTAGACGAGATATTTTTAAAACACGTATTAACGGGAGATGTTATAAACATATAACGGGATTTAAATAGTATAACGGAAAAGTAAACGGAAAAAGGCGGGATGTTACATTACCTACTCCTTAAAAGAAATTTCGTCCCGAAATTTAAGTAGGCGTAGTAGTCGTTGTTTTTCCTTCGGAATCTTGCATTTCCGGAACCGGGAACAAGTGAGGGTATTTCTTTTGCATTTGATCTTGCCTTTTCCAAGTAAACTCGGGTCCCCTTTTGGCGTTCCAACGGACTTTAACAATCGGAATTCGGCTTTGTTTCAAAGTCTTGACGGAGGTGTCCACAATTTCAACCGGATCCTCCACAAAATGAAGTTTGTCATCAATAGTAAGTTCCTCGAGAGGGATGACGATATCGGGTTCGGCAAGACACTTTTTCAAGTTAGATACATGGAAGGTAGGATGAACGGAGTTCAATTGAGGTGGGAGATCTAAACGATAAGCAACGGTTCCAATACGCTCCAAGATTTCGAAAGGACCAATATACCGCGAATTTAGCTTCTCGCGTTTCCCAAAACGGATTACACCTTTCCAAGGTGCGACTTTTAACATTATTCGGTCACCGACTTGAAATTCGAGGTCGTTGCGTCTTTTGTCGGTATAGCACTTTTGACGACTCCGGGCCGTCCGAAGCCTATCTCGGATTTGTACAATCTTCTCGGTAGTTTCGTGAATGAGTTCGGGTCCGGTGATTTGCACATCGCCTACCTCGGCCCAACAAAGAGGTGAATGACATTTTCGGCCATATAGCGCTTCAAAAGGTGCGGCTTTAATACTCGCGTGATAACTATTGTTGTAAGAGAACTCGGCGAGAGGTAAGTGTTTGTCCCAAGCTTTTCCAAAATCAACCACGCAAGCTCGTAACATGTCCTCTAAGGTTTGAATTGTACGTTCGCTTTGTCCATCGGTTTGAGGATGATATGCGGTGCTCATGTCTAAACGCGTTCCCAACGCTTCTTGCAAGGTACACCAAAATCTAGAAACAAAACGGCCATATCGGTCGGAGATAATCGATAAAGGTACACCATGTCGGGCTACGATCTCCTTGATGTAAAGTTGTGCAAGTTTCTCCATTTTGTCCGTTTCTTTCATGGCAAGGAAGTGTGCGGATTTGGTGAGACGGTCAACAATAACCCAAATAGTATCATAACCGCCCGACGTTTTTGGTAGTTTGGTGATAAAATCCATCGTTATCCTTTCTCACTTCTATTGCGGGATTTCGGGTTGTTGAAGTAATCTGGACGGTCTTTGGTGTTCGGCTTTGACTTTGGAACATGTCAAACACTTGGAAACATAAGTAGCTACGTCCCTTTTGATATTCGGCCACCAATATTGTTGTTTAAGGTCGTGGTACATCTTATTGGCACCGGGGTGAATCGAGTATCGTGACTTATGGGCTTCATCTAAAATAAGGCTTCGTAGGTCCCCATATCTAGGCACCCAAATCCTTCCGGCGAAATATCGAAGTCCGGTCTCCCTAACTTCGAATCGAGAGACGAGAATGTTCAAGAGCTCATGTGAAACGTTTTCATCCTTGAGAGCCTCATCTTGGGCTACCTGAATTTGGCTATTAAGGTTGGTGTGAATGGTGATGTTTAAAGCTCGGACACGAAGAGGCACCGCTCTTTCTTTTCGACTTAAAGCATCGGCTACTACATTTGCCTTTCCAGGATGGTAATGAAGCTCGCAATCGTAATCGTTTAAGGTTTCAATCCACCTTCGTTGTCTCATGTTTAGTTGTTTTTGATCGAAAATGTGTTAGAGACTTTTGTGGTCGGTAAAGATAGTACTCTTGGTTCCATAAAGATAGTGTCTCCACATTTTAAGTGAAAAGACAACGGCTCCGAGTTCGAGATCATGCGTCGTGTAGTTTCGTTCATGAATTTTGAGTTGTCGAGAAGCATAAGCAATGACTTTCGTTCGTTGCATTAATACACACCCAAAACCATGTTTCGAGGCATCGCAATATACAACAAAGTCATCATTGCCTTCAGGAAGTGACAAGATAGGAGCGGTGGTTAGCTTCGTTTTCAAGATTTGGAATGCGGATTCATGTTCGGTTGCCCAAACGAATTTTCTTCCCTTATGAGTTAACGTGGTTAGAGGATGAGCAATCAAAGAAAAATCCTTGATGAATCTACGGTAGTATCCGGCGAGACCCAAGAATTGACAGATGTGAGTAGGAGTAGTAGGAGTCTCCCATTTACTAATGGCTTCGATTTTCATTGGATCGACTTTAATACCTTGGTCACTTACAACATGACCAAGAAATTGAACTTCCTTTAACCAAAATTCACACTTGGAGAATTTGGCATAGAGTTGTTCTTGTCTTAAAAGTTCAAGCACAAGTTGGAGGTGTTCCTCGTGTTCTTCTTCGCTTTTTGAATAGACTAAAATATCATCGATGAACACGATAACGAATTTGTCAAGATACGGTTTGCACATGCGGTTCATAAGATCCATGAACACCGCCGGTGCGTTAGTGAGACCAAATGGCATTACAAGAAATTCATAACTACCATAACGAGTTCGGAAAGCGGTTTTGGAGACATCTTCCCCCTTAACCCTCAATTAATGATAACCCGAGCGGAGATCGATTTTTGAATATACACAAGACCCTTGTAATTGATCAAAGAGGTCATCGATGCGAGGAAGAGGATATCGATTCTTTACCGTCAATTTGTTTAGTTCACGATAGTCAATGCACATTCGTAGGGATCCGTCTTTCTTTTTAACA